>NC_056690.1:45418052-45673052 GCF_018350215.1 Panthera leo
ATTATGGGTGTGATTTAAATGTAATACCCTTAAAAACAGGGGTGGGATGTACAGAATTGGGACAGAAGAGCACTTTGGCATGAAATTTTCTTTGTTACAACAATGAAAAATTCAGAATATACCATTAGCACATGCAGTTTGAACAACTATTTACCTCCATATAAAAACAATGATGATCATAAATATCTTTTGGATTTAAGAATGCCTTGCTCCATCCACTAACACAGCCTCGTTATCTTGTTTAAGTTTGATGTATGGTATCCATCACTCCATTCAACTCACAAGTGAAAATAAAACCTAGAAATTAGATGCCTAGCAGTAAAAGTGCCCAGAAAGAAGACAAACAAAAGAATCACTCTTGGTTGTAATAATTCACCTAAGATCAGAGAAGTCTTATATAGTGACACATGCTGTTTCTAGACTTTTTTTCTCAAGTGTAATTTTGTTGATTTTCTTTTAAAAAGTTTTTATCAATATAACACACACACACATACACACACATACGCACGCACACACACGTTACACCCTAAAACCAACTACTTTTCAACTTTTTAAGCTGTTGATTCTAGTATTTATTCCTGTATTTCTAAATAATATGTCTTGATTTATCCATTTAGGGTTTATCCTTTATGGTAGACAAAAATTTTAGCTCCCCTATATATCTTTTTTCTTTCCCTTTGCACTCTCTCATTTTTTTTGTTAGATCTATAATCATTATTATAACTATGGAAATATTGTTACTATATTGCTGGATCATCTAGGAAAGCAGTGTTCTATGATTTCTTGCTTGTAAAACTTTGTATTTTTCTTAAAGTTAATAGTTGCCTCATATACTCATATATTTAGTTTTCTTTGATGGTATGGCCAAATCTTCCAACATTTCTCTACAGCTTTGTAAAATGCCTCTCAATACAATTTTCCACAAAGTCAAACCTAAAAGTTTCTCTGTCAGCTGCATTTTGCTTTTTGTGGAGACATTTTTCCTCCACCTGCTCCAGTTTTCCTGGCTGTTCCCTCGGTCTCTTGCACAATTATTGCACTAGTGCTTTCCTTGGCACATCTGCAACACTGGATACCCCTCTTTCCCAGATTCCATGTCCTCCTCCTTCTTGGAATACAGTAGCCTTCCCTTGTCCATGACTTTGCTTTCCACTTTCAGTTACTTGCAGTCAACTGTGGTCCAGAAGTAGATGATCCTCCTCCTTCTGATGTATTGTTAGAAGGTCAATACTAGCACGACACTAAGTCACAATGCCTATTCATTCATCTCACTCATCTCATATAGGCATTTTATCATCTCACATCCTCACAAGAAGAAGGACGAGTACATATATATATATATATATATATATATATATATATATAACACTTAAGATTCCATCAAAAAACTGCTAGAATTGGTAAATGAATTCAGGAAAGTCGCAGGATACAAATCAATATACACAAATCCATTGCATGTCCATACTCTAATAATAAAGTAGCAGAAAGAGAAATTAAGAAAACAAAAATAATAAAGTACCCTACATATGCTCCTTTCCAATTGCATGAATGTATCAAAATAAAGGATTTTACTGTCACTTCCAGTTGATTCTGGAAACAAATCTAGAATTAGTATTTTCACGTTTTCCTAATTTTATTTTATAGAAAAAATATATGTATATAGATGTACATGTATGATTTTTATAAAATCTTATATAAAAATATAAAATTACATATATATAAATATATCTATAACCAACATATATATGGATTTAAAACACACTAAAAGTTTATTATAATAGAGTAGCATGGTGTACAAGCAGAATTTAATCTTTTTTAAAAATAAACATTTCTTTAAAAAAAGAAAAAGAAAACAGAGTTTTATGTTGCTAACAATAAACAAACAAACTTCCAGCAGCTCAAGAAAATTGGAAACTCAGAACTCCCAGGGTTCACAGAGGCTCTGAACTTGGCCAAATCAACTGCTTCAAACCCATTTTTTTTTATGGGATTGGGGACAGCTCAGTTCTTTCCATGGCAACCGACTGTGCTGTCATAAACACTACAGGATGGTCTCTAAATGATCCAGCAGTTGCTGGACTACGAGGGAGATAAGATCTCATTAAAAATACAAAAATTGGAGCTAACATACCAGAATATGGAGATATATTGACAAGGGGATCTACATTATATATACACAGTCCTTTCTCATTTGGCCTCAAGGAAAAAGGCCTTGTTTGGTGAAAACCAATATGGATTAATTTTGGTCTTCCTTAAATAGTTCTTACACAAATTACCTACAAACAGAAAAGGTGGTAAAGAGAGGGAAAAGCCAATACAGACAGTCCCTTTTGAAGTGTGATTTTGCCTTTGTCCAAAAACATCACCCCAAACTTAGGGTAATTTTTTGGTTAAGAGCTATTTTTCCTCTTAAAAGGGGCTCCTGGGTGGCTCAGTCGGTTAAGCGTCGGACTTCAGCTCAGGTCATGATCTCACAGCTTGTGAGTTCGAGCCCCACCACGGGCTCTGTGCTGACAGCTCGGAGCCTGGAGTCTGCTTCAGATTCTGTGTCTCCCTGTCTCTCTGCCCCTAACCCACTCTCATTCTGTCTCTGTCTCTTTCAAAAATAAACATTTTTTAAAAAAGGATAAAACTTGCTATATTCTTTCCTAATTAGAAAAAACAGTCTTATCCATAAAATTTAGAAACACATAAAACATAGAAAATAAAAATCACCTATCATTTCACCACCCTGAAAAAAAATTTTTAAGCAACTAGAATCATGCTGAATGTAGAGTTTTTTAAATAATTTTTTAATGTTTATTTATTCTTGAGAGAAAGAGAGAGAGAGAAACAGAATATGAGTGGGGGAGGGGAAGAGAGCAAGGGAGACACCGAATTTGAAGCAAGCTCCAGGCAATGAGCTGTCAGCACAGACCCAACGCGGGGCTCGAACTCACAAAGATCATGACCTGAGTCGAAATTGGACGTTTAACCAACCGAGCCACCCAGGTGCCCATGAATGTGGAGTTATATCTTGCTATTCTTCATATAGCATATCATGAGCTTTATTGTATGTCATGAAAAATGCTTCACAAACATGTCATTTAGCTAATGTCTAGTATATGAATACACCATAGTTTGTATAACATTTTCCTGTTTTAGGGAGATGTTTTAATGAACCAAATTTTTCAGTCTCACAAATAATGTAATGGTGAACATCACATAAATAAATCTTTACTCACATTTTCTATTATTTTATTGAAATCTATTATTAAATATGAAATTATTAGGAAAAGGGTTATGAACATCTTTAAGGTCTTTTCACTAAGAACCCTTTTCAGAAGTTTTCTCTATTCTTGTTTATATTCCCAGATGCACTTTGTTTAAAATTTTCACATTATAGAAAAAGTTATAGGGATAGCATCAAAACTATAAATTCAAATGGGAAGAACTGACATTTTTACAATTTTCAGAAACTTGTTATGTGTATCCATTTATTGAAATATTTTATATCTCAATAAACTTTTGAAGCTTTTTTCATATTGTTCCCACACATTCTTGTATTTAAATTTTTTTGTTGCTATTATAAATACAATATTCTTGTCATTGTATTGTTTACTACACTTGATCTTAGCCAAAAGGCCGAGAAGCGATTGTCATTGTATTGTTTAATCAGAGATTGGTGGGATAGAAAAAATAGTTACTAATTTTAGAAATATTTATCTTCTAACCAATTTATTTAACTATCTTGTTATTTATAACAAGCTTATAGTTGGTGCATTTGTGTGTGTGTGTGTGTGTGTGTGTGTGTGAGAGAGAGAGAGAGAGAGAGAGAGAGAGAGAGAGAGAGAGAGACAGAGAGACAGAGAGAGAGAGAGAGAGAGAGAGATGTGGCATATAATCATTCTAGCTGAAATCATTACATTTTGGCTTTTTCTTTCCAGTAGCAATGCTCCTTTGTTTTGAGTTCTTGTCTCTTCCATTGGGCACAGCTTTCAGAAAAGTTAATTAGTAAAGGTAATAGATGGCATATTTGATGACAATAACCTTGTACATGTTCCACCGCTAAATATGTTGGTTGTTAAAGTTAATACTGGAGGAGGACACATGTATATCTCTAAAGGAGTTACACAGGTAGCAGGAATACTGGAGCAGACCAGGTGAAAGATTATAGAGCTTGATGGAAACTGTGACAAACCAGAGGGTATTCCTTCCAAAGGGAGCACACAGCAGGTGCCCAGCTGAAACCTATTATATGCTATGAAAATGTGGACTTACTGTTAACAGATCTTTCATTTTTTTCATGTCAGAAAAGTTACCATTAACGTAGTCCTATACAACAGGCTTTTAAAAAATGTTTGCTGAAGTGAAACAATTCAGTATATTTAAGAGAAAAAGGCACTGAAAATTAAGGACTTCTATTTCTTACTTAGAGTAGTTTTTTTTTAAGTTTTGTCATAATTCACCATCCTAAAAGACTCAATATAGGAAATTTTGGAAATGCATAAGATAACGACATTTTTAAAGTTAAATATAGCATCACCACCCAGTCAATGGCTAACATTTTGGCATATTTTTATTCTAAACTATTATTGAATACATAACATATAAATATATGTACACATATATTTTGTTGTATTTTTTAGTCTCTCATGTGTACAATGTATAAAGTAAATAAGTAGAAGTACATTTAAGTGTTTATAAATAATATTACTATAAAATAAAGGTTATATTTTATGTAATGTTTCATAATATACTTTTTCCAGGTCACATTATATATTATATGTGAACATTTTCTCATGCCACTAAATGATTTTTAAAATACATTTGGAAAAAATAATTCTGTATAGTATTCTATCATAGTAATGTATCATAAATTATTTAACTAATGTTCTTTTTGGGTTATATAGGTTTATCCAATTTTTTAATGTTATAAATATTGCAACAATAAAAAGTCATGTACATAAATCTTTGTACACGTCTCTGATTAGTTCTTCTAGATAAATTCCTAGACGTGAAATGACGAGACCCAAGGGTAGGAATTTTTCAAATTTGGATATACATTGCCAAGTTGCCCTTCAGATGTGGTTGGGTATGTTCCCACCAGCAAACTACAAGATTGTTCATTCTCACCTCCCCAATATTGAGTATTAAATTTTGTCAATTTGGTGGGGGAAATGTTTTAATTTATATTTCTTTGATTACAAGTAAAATTTAAATATGTATTTTAATATATTTATTGGGGTTTTTATATTTCTTCTTTTGTTAATTATTTGTCTATATCCTTTGCCAACTTTTCTATTTGGATGTACATCTTTTTTGAAAATATTTTTCACTTTATATGTCTTAAGGATATAATATGTTAGTCACATATATTTCAAATATTATTTTCAGTTTATTTGTTTTTGTCAGTGTTGATTTATTTAACATAGAAATTACAACTCATGAAATATTTCATTGTTTCAATTTTCATTGTTTGGTTCTTTTTCATTCATGTTTAGGAAAACCTTTTCAACTGTAATATCAAATAAGAAAATCACTAATACATTTTATACTTCTTTCAAGATTTCTTTTTTTTTAAATTTAACATTATAATTTAGATGAATATGTGTGATGGGGTGAAAATAGGGATATATTCTTGTTTTTGTTTTGTTTTTCCCCGACATTTAGTCAGTTGTTGCAGATTGATTTTCACATACTAATGTCACCCTTTGCATGAATTTGGGAAATTTTGTTATTTTTTAAGCAAGTTCTAAGATTTATAAATACTAGGATCTATTTCAGAACTTTCAAGGCTCACCAGTTTTGTCCAGTGTGACACTCTTCAAATTATTATATCTATATAATGGAGTTTATTATGTGGGAGTGTAAATCCTTCCTATTTATTTTTGACAATTTCCTGACCTATCAATAATTTGATAAAGGTATAAATCAACTTGGTTCTCAATGTCTTGTTTTACTCTATTTATAAAATAGTGAGTAAGTGATACAGAGTTTCCTCAAAAAGTTAAAAGTAGAACTACCCTACAACCCAGCAATTGCACTACTAGGTATTTATCCAAAGATACAAAAATACTATTCAAAGGGGCACAGGCACCCCAATGTTCCTAGCAGTGCTATCAATAATGGCCAAATTACAGGAAGAGCCCGTATGTCCATCGACAGATGAATGGATAAAGAAGATGTGATATATATACAATGGAATATTACTCAGCCATCAAAAAGAATAAAATCTTGCCATTTGCAACAACATGGATGGAACTACAGTGTATTATGCTAAGCGAAGTAAGCCAGAGAAAGAAAAATACCATATGATTTCATTCACATGTGGAATTTAAGAAACAAAACAGATGAACATAGAGGAAGGGAAGGAAAAATAAAATAAGATAAAAACAGAGGGAGGCAAACCATAAGAGACTCTGAACTATAGAGAACAAGCTGAGGGTTGCTGGAGGGGAGGTGGGTTGGGGAATGGGCTAAATGGGTGATGGACATTAAGGAGGACACTTGTGATGAGCACTGGGTCTTATACGTAAGTGATGAATTACTAAATTCTATTCTTGAAATAAATACTGCACTATGTGTTAACTAACTTGAATTTAAATAAAAACTTGGGAAGAAAACAAAAATTAAATTAATTTAAAAAATTAAGAACACTTGAGGCTATCAGAAATATTTTAACATTGACTGTATATTTGGTCATATTATGCAATTTTTCTTATTTTGTTCTAGTGGTGGTACTGTGGTTATGTTTTTAAAAATACAGTGCTTGCTTTTTAACAATATATATCAAATAATGAAAAAAACAATGTGTACGTGATAAATACTTTATTTGGCAACAATATTAATGTCGATTCTTTTGTACCATGAATTTCTTCTTCCTAGACCTAATTAACCATTAGAAAAATTAACCAACTTTGAGTACAGTATTTAACTTCTCGTAGCCTCAATATCTTCATCAGGAAGAAAGGAAAGAGAAGAAAGAAAGAAAGAAAGAAAGAAAGAAAGAAAGAAAGAAAGAAAGAGGAGGGCACCTGTTGGGATGAGCACTGGGTGTTGTATGGAAACCAATTTAACAATAAATTTCATAATAAAAAAAACTAAAAATTAAAAAAATATGAAAGAAAGAAAGAAAGAAAGAAAGAAAGAAAGAAAGAAAGAAAGGTGGGGAGGGAGGGAGGAAGGAAGGTAGAAAAAAGAAAGGAAGAAAGGAATCTCTTCTGATATCCAGTTTTAAAATACCTGAGTAATGGCTCTTCTCACAAATTATTCAAAACCATCAAAGAATAAAAAACAACTTTAAATTGGATCTCTAACAAAACCAAGAAACATCTGAAATCTGAAATCTGAAACCACAGAACGGAAGGAGGATAATACAAAAGAACGAGTATCCAACAGGAATGTGGGAGAATGGAGATAGGATAGAAGTAGCTAAATTTCTTATTTTAAAAAGTTAGCAACCCCTTTTCAAGATAAGAAGTGCACCCTGAGGTGTAAATCACAACATTTTTCCCCATCAATGGGTGTGGTGTGTGCCAACCGGTGAAAGGCCCTTTCCTGGGCCTGGCTTGGATCCCACAAGAAGCAGAAGCAGAGAAGGCAAGATTGAACAAGGAATCACACTGACAAACCATGTTTGCAGGAAGTAGTCTGTCAAAACAGGTAGAAGGAAAGGAACTACCTTTTGAGCTGCTTTGCAATGCCAATTCTGGTTGGTTTGCAAGAAATAAAGGCTGAAAGAACTCTTGAGACACTCTCAGCTATGTGTCATAATAACTGCTGATCTGGAACATGGACCTCTACCTAACCTGTGTGAAGGTCCTACAAATAGTTGGTCTGTGTTCATTATCACATGAGCAACAATCACAACGAAAAGGATAAGATTTCATTATTTAAAAACAGGAAAAAAATGATGAGTTGAAGAAATTCACCAGAACACTGAAAAAAGTAGATGAAAATTTTGTGCAAACATTTCATTATGAATTTAAAAAACTTGGTGAGAAGAAAAATGTAAAGCTCTAGCAAACAATATAAGCCCCAAATAAATGAAGGTACACATCATATTCACAAGTGATATAACACAGTAAGATGTCAATAATCTACTAATTGAATACAAACTAAACTTCCACTTGGATATTTTTCAGAACTCAATGGACTTATTCTCAAATGTATGTAGAAGGATAATGTATGTCCAAAAACCCAAATAGCTAAGTAAAATGTGGTAAAGAAGAGCAGAGAGTGTAGACTCCTTACCATTTATCAAGATATACTGCAAAGCTTTAGTAAAAAATCCAGTAAGGTTTTGATGCACAGATACATAAATCAATGGAACAAATAAAGAGACACAGAGCTCAAGAATGGATCTATATGTATGTGACAAATTTTAATACTATAAAAAATGAAAGAAATAATGACATTGGAAAAGCTGGATTTTTTTATGGAAAAAAAGAAAGTTGGATCACTACCTGACACCATAAACTGGGGTGGACTTTAGATGACTCAAGACCCACTTGTAAAAAAGAAAGCACTATACGTCAGTAGAAAAAAAGACAAGAGACTGTTTCGGTTAAATAGGAATGAGTAAAATCTTCCTAGACAAGATCTTCCAAAAATAAAAAACCACTTACAATATCAAAATTAAATGTTTTTGTTTAATGCAAGACACCATAAACAAAGAAAAAAGACAGATGACTAACAAGTTCAGACTCGTTAGTAATCAGAGGAAAACAAATGAAAACAACAAAGAGATATCTCTTGACACTTATAAGAATGGGAAAAAGTTGAAAAAGTGGATAATATCAAGAATTGACTAGGACATGGAAAGAATGAAACTTACATTTACTGTTAGTGAATGGGTAAACTGGCATAGACATTCTGAAGTGCAGTCTGGCAGTATTTAGAGAAACAGAGCATGTGTCTATTTTATGACTCAAAAATTCCATATCTGAGGTTACATCCCAAAGAATTCTCAAACTAGTTGGGACTTGAGCAAAAATATAAATTGTGGGGGCGCCTGGGTGGCGCAGTCGGTTGAGCGTCCGACTTCAGCCAGGTCACGATCTCGCGGTCCGTGAGTTCGAGTCCCGCGTCAGGCTCTGGGCTGATGGCTCGGAGCCTGGAGCCTGTTTCCAATTCTGTGTCTCCCTCTCTCTCTGCCCCTCCCCCGTTCATGCTCTGTCTCTCTCTGTCCCAAAAATAAATAAAAAACGTTGAAAAAAAAATTTAAAAAAATAAAAAATATATATAAATTGTGACAGTCTGGGTGGCAAATATGGGAAATTAAAGGCAACCTTAAATGTCATCACATAGAAAAATATATAGGTAAAGTGAGCTGCCAAACGATGGAATAGTACACTGCAGTTAGAATAAATGGATTAGATATCCAGACAGTACAATGAATAGTTATTAGAAGTACAAGATTGAGTAAGTAAATAAAAGGAACAATCCTTATCTTCTCATTTCCTTCATCTTTCTATTTCCTTTCTTACCCGACTTAAATTCTGTGTTCCGTAATTATAACCACTCTTTTACATATGTCTAGACTTTCTTGTCCTTCTTCACTTTGTGGTATTAATCTCACTATTGGAGTCAGAATTTTTAGAAAGGAAGAAAGGAGATAAAGATTTAATATCAACAATAAAATAGAAACCTTGTTGTCCTTACTTTGAACTGGAAGTAGTATAAACTCATGGCAGAAGTAATCTTTGAAACATAGGCATGCACACATTTCCCAGCTCCATCCAGTTAAAAGGCCTAACTACGATAGCCAACACAATAGCAATAAGCACCCCTAATGTCCAAACTTAGTTTCTAAAAATAATTTCCCTCTAAAAGTAACTAAGGCTTCTGGGGAAAATGTCCACTTCCAGATCTGGGACAGGAAATGTGCAAAATAAGCCTGGAATATATTTTTAAACAAGTAGGTAAAGAACTATCAATGACTTTATTTGTGTCTAAAGACCTCAGGAGCCAATTTCGATAGGTTCCCACTGGCCAAAGACAGAACAATTTGAATATCGATGAGTATAATAACTTCAATGGACTAAAACATATTTTTAAACAAATATGTTTAAAATCCATGCATTCATAATAATACAAAACAAAACAACTGGTCACCTTTGACAGATATTAAGAATCAACTCTTTATTTTGAAAACTAATAAACAAAGGGAAAGAATCAAGTATTTTTCCTCTCTTTCTTATATGAATGCATCTCCAGTGATTACACTTCAGTGTACTTTGCATACATACAAATAGTTAATGAGGAAAGCATCTCTGTTTAGAAATAGCCCATCTAATAAATGAAGTAAAATGATACAATTAGAATATCACCATTTCCCAAGCTCTAATAAATCAACAGACCCAGGAAATAATTATCAATGACTTCTAATGCCACAAAAAGAAAAACAACCAGATGTTATTTAGTCTTCCCCTCAAAAAAAATCAAATCTGAATTTGATCACATCTCTAGATCTAATTAAATTTATAGGAAATACAGAGGAATAAAGGAATATGATAACCCCATGGGGAGCCAATCAGCAAAATCCAAAATATAAGAACCTCTAAAGGATAAACGATCCAATTTCTTCAACAAAAATGTGCAAGGTAAAAAAAAAAAGCTAGAGGGTGAACCTATAGATTAAAAAGAGACTTAAGAGATATAAATAATTGTGATATATGGATTTTATTTAGATCCCAATTTGAACAAGTGAACTACAAGAAAAAAACAATTAAGGGAATATGTTCATTGACTAGATATTTAAGGATATTATGAAACTATTATGAAATATTTTAACATACAAAAAGTTGTGCTTTTTTCAAATTACTATCTTTTAGAGATCTACACTTAAATATTTACAGAGGAAATTATACAAAATCTTGGATTTGCTTTACAACAATCTGAGTGGCGGAGGGAAGAAAGCTGGAGGAAATGAAACTGGCTGTGAGTTGAAAACTGTTGAAGCTGGATGATGAGTATGAGGAGTTTCATCACCCCATTCTTTCTCCTTTTGATGTGTTTGAAATTTTCTATAATAAAATTTCTTAATTAGTTATAATGGGATAAAAAAATCCTCTTTACCATGGGAACAAAAATGTAAAACACCTAGGAAAATGGGTAATAGGTATAAGAAGATAAAACTTTAGAACATTATTAAAAGGCACAATAGAAGACTTTAACAAATAAAAGTGCACCATTGGGTGGTAAACCCCATCATACAGAGACGATTTTCCTAACCCTAACTCTTCTCCATAATGTAGTCTAAGAATAAAATGCAATCCCAATAAAAATACAAAAGTGTTCTTATATGCCAGTAAGCTGATTCAAATAAAAAAAAAAAAAGTAAGTACATATGATAATCCAGAAAATCAGGGATGAGGGATAAGGGGGAAGGGACAAACCCTAATATACATTAAAGTCTTATGAGACTAGTGCAAAGAAAAGATCAGTGGAAGGGAAAACAAAATTCAGAAATAAATCTAAAAATACAAAGTAACGTAGCACAGAATATAGGTGGCATTTTAAATATGTGAAAAAAGATGTATTATTTAATAATGTCATTGAATTAGTGATTAATCATCCAAAAAAAATTAAACTTGGACCTATACTACTAGAAATCGACATGTGATATAAAACACAAAAGCCATTAAAAAATATTTGTAAATCAGCTTATATAAATAGCAAATACTAAGCAAAGCAAAAGCAAAATCTTAAAAAAAAAATCCAAAGTCAAAAGACAAATCAGGGGAAAATATTATACCATACATCACAATTTCCGTAATATATAAAGAACTCTTACAATTAAAAAAAAAAAAAAGACTAACAATCCAGAAGGGAATCAGAGTATAGGATACAGATACAAATGGTCAGTCTGCCAAAAAGTAAATGCACATGACACTTAAACATGTGAAAAGATGCTTCAACTCACCAGTGCAAGTTCACAGCACACAGCACACTGGGTTTCCACCAGGGTGAGGAAACACTCATACTTTCTTAGTGTAAGTCAGAATCATTTAAGTTGTTTAAAGGGAAATTTGACAATATTTCCAAATTTTTTTTTTTTATTTTTTTTTTTCAACGTTTTTTATTTATTTTTGGGACAGAGAGAGACAGAGCATGAACGGGGGAGGGGCAGAGAGAGAGGGAGACACAGAATCGGAAACAGGCTCCAGGCTCCGAGCCATCAGCCCAGAGCCTGACGCGGGGCTCGAACTCACGGGCCGCGAGATCGTGACCTGGCTGAAGTCGGACGCTTAACCGACTGCGCCACCCAGGCGCCCCAATATTTCCAAATTTTAAAAGCACATACACTTTGACCCAGAAGTGTTGGTATAGAATTTATACTGTGGCTATACTCAAAATGTTGAAATGAAGTATGCACAAATTTACTTACTGCAATATTATTTGTCACAGCAAAAGACTGAAGCATCATAAATGTCCATCAGCAGGGACTGCTTAATAAAATATAGTATACCCAGACAATGGGATACTATACCCCAGTTAAAAAGAATGAGGCAGGCCTTAACATACAACTTGCAAGGATCTTCTAACATATTTAATATACCAAAAATACTATTATATGAAAAAAGTCAAAGTGCAGAATAGTATACATACTATGCAGCCATTTAGTAAAAAGGAGAGTAAAAGAATAAAAGAAACTGGTAGGTGTGGTTGTTTTTTTCAATTTTGTAGCCTGAGTATGTGTTAACTCTTCAAAAATAACTTCCGATGGTTTTATGAAGATTAATTTTGTAAGATAATTTATGTGAAAGTCTTTGTAAACTTTGAAGTTCTGTGCAAATACAACTTAAATAAACAGCTGTTTACTGGGATTAGATCCTCACTTCCTGGGTTCAAGAAATGATTCACTTTCTGTATAGTTACTCAATATCTTGGAGTCTTGATAACTGAGTCTCAATTTCTTTCTCTCTGAACAATAATCCTTCCATCTTCATAGGAATTGCTATGAGGACCACTGAAGACAATTTACCTGAAAGTGCTTTGTAAACGACAAAGTTTTCAAAACTGTAAGTTGTCATATTTATAAAGTTAAAAGTTAAAATGTATGGTGTAAACTCTGAGTGACACAGGATTACAAAGATGGACAAGATCAGATAAATTAGCCCTGTACCATCGAATATGGTGGCCATTCCAATGTTGCTACTAGCACTTGAAATATGGCAAGTTCAAACTGAAATATGCTGTAAGTGTAAAACAGACATCAGATTTTGAAGACCTAGTAAACAAGAATGTACAATCTCATTGATGTAAGTTTATATAATATTTTCGAGATACTGAATTAAATTAAAACATCGTTGAAATTAATAATTAATTGCACCTGATTTTTTATTTTTATTTTTTTAATTTTTTTTAACGTTTATTTATTTTTGAGACAGAGAGAGACAGAGCATGAACGGGGGAGAGTAAGAGAGAGAGGGAGACACAGAATCTGAAACAGGCTCCAGGCTCTGAGCAGTCAGCACAGAGCCCGACGCAGGGCTCGAACTCACTGACCGCGAGATCATGACCTGAGCCGAAGTCGGAGGCTTAACCGACTGAGCCACCCAGGCACCCCGACACCTGATTTTTTAAATATGCCTACTAGAACACTTCAAGTTACATATGCAGCTTACCTTACATTTTGCTGGACAGTCCTGGACAAGACAGTTTAGAAGTGACTTGTTCAAGGCAAGATTTGGATTTGACCTGAAAGGAGGAATAAGGACTTGAAGAAACAGAGAAGTGAAGAATTTCGGGCATTACTGGCAACATATGCCAACATACAGGACAGTCCTGTGCAGGGCTCAAATTCAAGCCTCAGTGAAGATGCTGCCTGAATGGTTGGAAGAAATCCAAATGAGACGAGGCAGAGTTGGATAAGCAGTTTGAGTCTAGATAATGACAGAGTTGGAGGATCAATCTGAAGTTTGCATCTCACTGGGAGTGTTTGTAAAGCAGGCTCGGTAAAGCAAGTTGAGGCAGGGAATAATGCCTGCCAAGCAAGGTTTTACCTACAGTCCACTTGTTATTATCCCGTTGCAGTATATATGTTCACTGTGTTTGCTCTATACCAAGACTATCCGGATTTGGGATGGTTCACTATTAATGGAGAAGAAGGAAATGAGGAAGAGAAAGAGCTAAAAAGGGAGTCCCTATTTTTTGGAACTTAGAGCACTGTGCTAGGCATAGGCATAGTATGTACGTATGCTACCCCACTTGTTCTCGTACAATCCTATGGGAATCTGAGCATTGTCTCCATTTTACATAAGGCAAGATCATTCAGATATAAGTTGTCAGAGGTCATTCCAGTTATTCCATACAGGACTAGCACTGAAGGCCAGTTCTGACTGACCAATTCTCATTATACAATGCTGCCTATTAGAAAGAAAAAATAAAAGGTGAACGACAAACCATGCTATTGAACATATTTCTTCACTTCCAAGCCTACATAGTAAAAGTGTGAAAGGAGGAAGGGATGCAGATTTTCAATGAAATCCTGGTGGCTTTGAATAATGAACATTCTACTCCTAGCTCCATGACTATAAATAAATAAGACTTAAATGAATTCATGCATTAATATATCTGGGGTGAAATGGCAAATTTCAAATGACGCTTTTAAGCAGATTGAGGATTTGTTGTTTTTTAAACTGACCACACATTTACTGAGAAATTTAGAGTAGGGTGATATCACTGTGGTTCAGATTTTGAATCTCTGTGGGGGGAAATGGGGGAGGGGGATGGAAGAACCAGAAAACATGCCATCAAGTGACTGTGGGAGGGGAAGAAGTTGTTTCTCTCATATTCTTCCTAAAGAGGTTACAAGGAAGTGAGCAGTTTAATATCCAAGGAAGAAATAAGGTATAGATGAAAGTTAGAGTCTAAGATAGTAGGGGTGCCATGGGGAGTTATATCTACCTGGTATCTCCTTCCCCTTGGGGGAAGGGTCATGACTTCCATGTTCATGAACTTCTAATCTAGAAGATATCCATGCAAAACAAAGACAATACGCTTATGGATCAACATAGTCTCTGCAAGGAAGGGACATGTCTGATCAAGCTGTCAGAAACCACCCAAAGTCTCTCAGCATGTGCCCCTTTGCTGTTCTAGAAGCTGTGTCAGTTCTTTGAACAAACTTTATTTTTTCAGGCAACTCACCAAATGGTGATGTAAACCTTGAAGGCTGACAAGTTGGATCCCAGTTCTAGCTTTTTCTCAGAAAACTTTGCTTTGTCGGTTAGAACAACTTTTAGAGGATGCAGACAAGACTTTTATTAACTGGGATAATAATTGGCAGCACCGGAAAGTTAGAGCAAACCCAAGTTCTGGAGAGTTAACTAGATGTCAGAAACAAGTCTCTGCTCACAAAGGACATAGAATTTAATAAAATATATACAATCAAATACTACTACAAGATAGTATAAAATAAAAGCACATGAATAGTATAAACAGAAGCAGATCACCACAGTATTGGAACAAGGAGAATAGAGATAAGAGCCATTATCTGATTCCATGTAAAATTCCATCTTGAACCACTAGAAGCTAAGAAGGGAGCGTTAGTTCTTGCTGCTTCTTCTGATGCCTTTGATGTTGGAATCAAGATAAATTATAGAAAAGAGATTTTTATAGCTCTTCCAGAAAAATTCTCTTAATTTTATGTATTAGATGTGTCCGCATACTATAAACTCAGAGGATAGACTCCTAATTGTGAAAAACAATATTAAAACTAATGTATGAATTAATAGTTGTTTCTTTTTATTGTATTAAATTTGCAAGGAAACAAAAATAAATGAAACAAACAAAAACTCTGAGGATTAAAAACAGAATGACAGCTTGGTTCGCATATCTTATTTCTCTATTCCACATGTATAATAATTCAGATCACAATAAGAATCTTCACTTTGTAGGCTATATAGAATGCAAAGAATACATTCCTGAGTGGTGCAAATGAAGAGGTGGGCAACTAAGTGAAATCTTGTTTGCATTGTCTTGCAAATTTGGCATTCAATTTTCCAACAGGGAAAAAATGTAATTTCAATTCCTTAATGCTGTGAATAAAGTTTGACAGCTGTGAAACTGACTTATATACTGATTTTGCTTACACAGTCACATAATCTATCCCTTATGCTAGGAAATCTAGGTGGTAGAAATGATCAGTATTTCAGATACAATTCAAGAGGAGTGTGTGGTAAGGTAAATGGACAATATAACAAGTTGTTTCCTACAAAGATATTCTGAAGCATTCTTTGAGATAGTACCAGAGGAAAATGTTTTACTTTTTATTTTAAAAAAAAATTTTTAATGTTTTATTTGTTGAGAGAGAGAGAGAGAGAGAGAGAGAGAGAGAGAGTATGAGCAGGAGGGGGGCAGAGAGAGAGGGAGACACAGAATCTGAAGGGAGGGGGCTAGAACTCATGAGCTGCGAGATTATGACCTGAGCCGGAGTTGGATGCTTAACTGACTGAGCCACACAGGCACCCCAAAAAAATGTTTTAAATTTTGGAGTTAATGCTCTTTTGGCTAGCCATTTTAAAAACAATCTGATGGGAAAATGTTCAATCATATTATTAATAAAATCAGGGCAATTATAAACAAAATATATTTGTTGCCAAACAAATTAGCTAAGATTGTTTTTAATGAGGATACCAATGCTGTGAAAGTATAACGTAGTGGGCATTTTCATACATTGCTGATGTAAGCATTCATTGGAACACTTGTTTTCCAAAGCAATTTAATAACACATATCAAAAGTCTTTAAAGCATTCAAGCCCTTTGATTCACTATTCCTACTTCTGGGAATCCTCTTATAAAAAAAAAAATAGAAATGTTGTAGAAATTTTAGGAACAAAAATCTCACTAATGGAATAAAAGTCCTTCCCTTCAGTCTGACTGAAACAATTTAGGTCATGTACTCACCACTGGACCACGCACAATGCCCAGAGCATATTCAGACAAGCTAAGACTGAGTTTCTGAGCCAGCCATCAGAAGGAAAAATGGGAAAATCAAGACTGGCCTAGACTAATCACTAATGACCCCCAGAGCTGGAGTCAGTTCCTGGAACTATGTTCCTGTTACACAATGGGAGAGGAGTTGAATGCATGATAGGAGCTGACCTCCTTGGCCACCACATCTGGTCCTCCAATTTTCCCCACTTCAGTGGCCCCTGGATCTGCCAGCTTACTTAAGCTGATAAAATGGAATCATCCCTCATAGTCCCCTTTTCCTTGTCCCCCACATCCAGTGCAACACTAAATCCTATTATTAGGCAGAACTGTGTGAAATTCCCAGTACGTGATATCTTCGACTTACAAAGTTCTACCTGCAAAATATTTCTCAAATCCACTCATTTTTTTCTTCTCCACTGTACCACGCTACTTGAAGCCACCCCATTCTTCACAAAGACAACTGCTATGCCAACCTAACCAATCTTATTTCCGCTCATCTGCATTCCTCCTTTTAAAGCTCATCAATGGGTCCCTATGGCTCATAGAAAACACCGCAAACTTCTTAGCCAGGCTGTGGAAGCCCTGCATCTTCACACTCTTGCCTATAAATCTGGTCTCCTTTGAGGTCACTCTCCCCATCACACTCTGTGCTCCAGATTCACTGATCCCATCTTCCTCTCTCATATCCCTCCTGCCATGCCCTCTGCCTGGAGTGCTTCCCCCTCACTCATCAACTTGCCAGTTCTACACATCCTTCCTATTTCCACCTCAATTTACCCTCTCAAACCAGCCTTTCCTGATTTCCCAACCTAGTTTGTTACCCGCCCCAGCCCCCAGTTATTCTCTCATAATAACCTACTTGTTTCCTTTCTGGAAACAATTTTTAGTTGCCCATTTATTTTGTTGTTGTTATTGTGTACTTGTTTAATACTCTCTTTCTACTACACTGGAAAGTTTTTTGTTTGTTTTTGTCTTTTTTGTTTGTTTTTCATTATTACTGGGGACACAACAAACTTTTTTTTTAAATTAAATTTATTTATTTATTTTTGGGAGAAAGAGTGAGAGAGAGTGCAAGCAGGGGAGGGGCAGAGGGAGAAGGAGAGGGAGAGAGAGAATCTCAAGCAGGCTCCATGCCCAGCACAGAGCCTGACGTGGGGCTCAACCTCACAACTATGAGATTATGACCTGAGCCAAAATCAAAAGTCAGACGCTTAACTAACTGAGCCACTCAAGCACCCCCATAGTAAACTTTCAATAAATATTTGTTGAATGAATAATTGTATGATAAACAAATAAATCAATAGGCTAGATTAAAATGTTGATAGGAAAAAATAGGCTATAAAATTGTGTGGACACTATTATTACAACTATTTTGTTGGACCAAGTATTAAAAAAAGAAAGGCTCAGAAAGAAATAAAACAAAATGATAATAGAAGTTGTTTGGATGATGGGATTATGAGTAATTTGAATTCTTATCTCTTTGCTTTTCTGTACTTTCAAATTTTCCTTAAGGAGTATCTAAAACTTGAAAATTACGTATTTTACAACTTTGAGAGCAATCTTTACTTCCTCTATAATTCTCCTTACAAACATGAATTTTTGATCTCTCAATATTTATTATAAGTTGTTTCTATACAAATTTTTCCAGCATATATAACCAGTTTGCCTCATTATGGCATATAGAATTGGAAGAATATACAGAGAGATTCTAAATGGAATCCTTGCTCTCTATGGATACATGAGAAGAGAGTCATTAATTCCTTGTTCCATAGTGTAAAGAAAAGTAATTTGATTACATAAAAATCTACATGGCATTGTCTATTATAATAAATAATAGATAAATATGTGTATATGTCATATATGAATAATATAGAATTACCCATTTTCCATATATGTTGGTGTACTCGACATTTCCTAGCAGTTTCATGCACATAGGTCTCTGAAACTCTATCATTGGGACTTTCAGAAATCAGTGTAATCATCAGTAAAGATCACTGTCTATTTCTTGAATAAATTCTCTGTTCATCCCCACCAAATATTCCAGAAACCTTCCCTTCACTCTGATGTCTCCATTTTTAAAATATCAGATGTGTTCATATAATAAAAGGGGAGTGAAAAATTCTTTCACTTTCCAACATCTTTCAAATCCATACACTTCTTGTCTCATATCTCCATCCCACCTTCACCCCTCTAATCCAGGCCACTGTCATCTCCAACCTGGACACAGCTACAATCCCCTAACTGGCTCCTTCCATCCATTTAAAAACAAACCACCACCACCAACAACAGCAACAACAAACACCTTTATTAGGATACAGTTTATAGAAAATACAGCACACCTATTTGGTCATACATTTCAATGAGTTTTGACAAATCTATACCTCCGTGGACTCACCACCACCACTATAAAGATGTAAAACATTTCCATCACCCCAAATTTTCCCTTATGCCCCATCCTAATAAGTCCATTGTATGGAAATGCCACATTGTTTATTCATTCTTTCTTTATGGACACAAAAGTCATTTCCAGTTTTTTGGCTATTGTGAATACATTTGCTACCAACATTCATGTATTAGTCTTTGTGTAGACATGTTTTAATTTCCAATGGGTAAATACATAGAACTGCTGAATCATATGCTACATATATTTTTAACTTCATAAGAAACTGCCAACTGTTTTCAAAAGTGGATGTAACATGTTGCATTTGACCAGCAATGTATAAAAATTCCAGTTACCGAGGTGCCTGGGTGGCTCAGTCAGTTAAGCACCTGACTCTTGATTTTGGCTCAGATCATGATCTCACATTTGTGAGATCAAGCCCCAAGTCGGACTCCATGCTGGTCATGGAGGCTGCTTAAGATTCTCTCTCTTCCTGTCCCTCTGCCCCTCCCCTGCTTGCTTGTGCTCTCTCTCTCTCTCAAAAAAAAAAAAAAAAAATCCAGTTGCCAACATCCTTACCAACATTTGGCATTGTCAATCTTTCCAATTTTAGCTATTCTGAAATGTGTATATTGATACCTTATTGTGGTTTAAATTTACAATTCCCTAATGGCTAAAGATGTTGAGCACCTTTTTATGTGGCTATTAGCTATTTATATATCTTTCTTTGTTAAGTGTTTTCAAACATATTGCCCATTTTAAAAACTGGGTTATGTGTCTACTTATAATTGAGTTATAAGGTTTTTGTTTGTTTATTTGAGTTATAAGTTTTTAATGTGGTTTAGGTACAATTACTTTGGCAGTTATATGTATTGTAAATATGTTCTCCCAGTCTTTGGTATGAACATTTATATTCATGAGAATATTTTTCAAAAAGCAGAAGATTTTAGTTTTGATGGAAGTCAGTTTATCAAAATTTTCTTTTATAGTTCATGCTTTTTGTGTCCTAAGAAATCTTTGCCTACCTCAAAGATGTAAAGATTTTCATCTACATTTTTCCCAGGAATTTTATAGGTTTTGCATTCCCATAAAAATTTTAGAATCTGGGGGCACCTGGGTGGCTCAGTCAGTTAAGCATCCAACTCGATTTCTGCCCAGGTCATGATCTCAACAATTTGTAAGTTTGAGCCCTGCATTGGCCTCTGTGCTGACAGTGTGGAGCCTGCTTGGGATTCTCTCTCTCCTTATCTCTCTGCACCTCCCCTGCTTGTGCTGTCTCTGTCTCTCTCTCAAAATAAATAAAAAAATTTAAAAACATTTTAGAATCTGGTTGGAAACTTTTACCAAAAAAAAAAAAATGCTGCTAAAATTTAATTGGCATTGTGTTGAATAGATCACTTTGCAGAGAACAGCTATCTTACAAATATTGAATCTTCCCACCCATGAATCTGGTATCTCTTTTCACTATTAAATCTTTTTTTAATTTCTCTGAGTGATGTTTGACAGTTTTTATTGTAAAGATGCTGTACTTATTTTGTTAAACTTATCCCTATGTATTTCATACTCTTTGACCCCTTGTATTTGGTATTTTTTAATTTCAACTTACAACTGTCCATTGCTAGTATATAAAAGTACAATTGATTTTTTAGACTGGTTTTGTATTCTGCATCCTTGCTAAACTTATTAGTTCTGGTAGCTTTTTGTAGATTTCTTCAGATTTTCTTTGAACATGGGGGCACCTGGGTGGCTCAGTCCGTTAAGTATCTGACTTTTGGTTTTGGCTCAGGTCATGATCTCATGGTTCATGAGTTCGAGCCCTGTGCTGACAGCACGGAGCCTGGTTGGGATTCTCTCTCTCCCCCCTCTGGGCCCCTCCCTGATTGCTCTCTCTCTCACACACACACACACACAAAATAAATAAACTTAAAATTTTTTTTTCTTTGAATACAATCACATTGTTAGCAGATAGAGAATTCTTTCTTCTTTTACAACGTATGTGTCGTTTATTTGTTTTTCTTGCCTTTTTGCAGTGACTAGAACCTCTAATATTGAACGTAAATGGTGAGAGTGGGCATCCTTGCCAAAATTTAGTAAGAAATCATTCAGTTTTCAGAAATAATCATGTTAACTGTTAGGTTTTCAAGAATACTCTATCAGGTTGAAGAAGTTCCCTTCTACTGCTAGTTTGCTGCGAGTTTTTATCCCAAATGGGCATAACATCATTTTGTACATTATTGAATTCTACTTGCTAATATATTGTAAGGGTTTTTGCAGTCATGTCTGTGTGGTATACTGGTGTTTAGTTTCTCTTTTTTTTGTCATTCCTTTATTTAGTTTTGGTAGAGAAGCAAACCTGGTCTCAAAAATTATTTGTAAAGTGGCCCCCTCTTCTCTCTTTCCTGAATGATTTTGTATAGAAATGGTGTTTCTTTCTTAAATCTGAATAGAATACACCATTATAATTATCTGAGTCCAGTGTGTGTGTGTTTGTTTTTGTGTGTTTGAAAGTTTTTAATTACTAACTCAGTTTTAATTACTAACTCAGTTTCCTTAATGCAGATAGGACTCCTCAGATTTTCTGTTTCTTGAGTAAGTTTTAGTAAACTTTCAAAGAATTTTCCCTTTTCACCTAAGTTTTCTAATTTATTGATATGATTTTCAAAAAAATTCTGTATTCTTTTAATGTCAATAAGATCTGTGGTAATGCCACTTTTTGCCCATCAGTCTACCTCCCATTTTAACAGTTTTATTGATTTTTCAAAATACCGACTTTTGGTTTCATTTTGTTTTCTCTATTTTTTTTTTCAATTTTATGGGCTTTCTCTTTCCTTTCTTCTACTTATTTCAGGCTTAATTTGCTTTTTGTCTTTCTAGCTTCTTAAGATAGAAGCACATGATTTGCAATGCTTTTCTTTTTTCCTTATAATTTCTATTTCCTCATTACATCTTATGTTTTCCTTTATACTCTGGGTCATATTTATAATAATTTACTGTTCTTGTCTGCTAATTCCATTATCTCTCTTATTGCTATGTGTGTTTCTATTTATTTTTCTTGGTTTATGGGTTACAGTTTCCACTTCCTTTGTATGTCTAGTAATAGTTTAATGATTGCTGGACACTTTGAATTGAATGCTGTCCAATGCTAGATTTTGTATTGTGTTTAGGACTGTTGGGCTTTGTTGGTAGACAGTGAAGTTATTTGTAAATTGGCTTAATCTTTTGAGGCTTATTATCATGTTCTTTTAGGGTGGGTATAACGTAGCTTTTACTCTGGAGCTGAGTTTATGCTATTTCTAAGGCATCGTTCTTTTGGGGTCCCTGTTAAATACCACAACTATTTAATAAAATCTCTCCTCTTTGGCTGAAGGGAATTAGGACAATTTGCAGCTCTGTTTGAGCTATGGAAATTACTTGTATTACTTGTATTGACAGTGTTTTCTTTGAGATTTATTCTTCCTTGGCTTTACAGGTTTCACCCTATGCATGTGTGTATTGATACTGATACTCAGCCAAAGACTCAAGGGAACTTTTATGCAGATTGCTTCCTGAAACTTTGATCTCTTTCTCAACTCCGAAAAATTGCTGACCTATATTTGAGCTCCTGCTTCCTGCACCTAAGACTGGAAATTACCTCCATGTAGAAAGCTTTAACGATGGTAGGGCTTACATCATTTGTTTCCCTTCTCTCAGGGATTACAATCCTGTGCTGCCTGTTGGATAATATCTGAAAATAGTTGTCTCTTATATTTTGTCCAGTTTTGTCATTGTTTATAGGGGAAGCATAATTTCAGATCCTATTTAATCCTCATGGCTGGAAACATAAATTTCTTCTCTCCACTTCTGACATCTGCCATTCATTCTCCATATTGTAGCCAGAGTGATTCTCTCAACACAAATCTGATCATATCAACCCCAAGCTGCAATGAAGAAGGCCGTACATGGTCTCATCCCTACCTACCCTGTAGCATAATTTGTCTCCATTCCACAATTTCTACTTTATGGTCTAGCATTACTAAATTACTTCCAGTGATATGCTATGCTCTCTCTCACATCCAGACCATTGCAAATATTCTTCTCTTGGTTTAAAATACATACATATCCTGTACCTCACATATACATTATCCCTAATATCTACTTGTCCTTCATAATTAATTTCTGTTTCTTTTTCAGAGAGGTCTCCTACAAAACTTAGAGTTGGTTTTACACCTGCCTAACACTGTAAGAATATCCTGTATTTGCCTTACAATAACCCTCATCATTTCATTATAATTACTTATTTAATATATCTTCTTCATTACACTGTTAAAGCCAAGTGAAAGTTCAACATCTCTTTCACTAAATCTGTTAAATCTCCAGTGTCTAGTATAGCAGCTGGCAGAGTAGATATCAACAAATATTTGATGAATAAATTAACGAAAACATAAGGTAATTAGCCAAAGAACTGATGGGGGGGGGGTGGGATGATGGAGAGATAGAGGAAGGAAACAAACAACAAAATGAATGTTCAAAAAACAGAAGGATCTTAAGGTCAACACTTCCATTTTGTTGATGCCGTGGGTCAAATTTTTCAGATGTCATTTAATTCCTCACTTTGTTTTGCCTGTGTCAACAGAGACACTAAGATGAGAATGGTTCTCTCCCAGAACCAAGAAGACTCAGGGTAAATGTTTTTCCATAATGGAGTTATCAGAAACAATCATGATGAACAAGTTTCACAATAATTGAGGGTAATACCTGATGATTCTATTGCTCTGTCTTGGGTAATTCCATAGAAGAGGGAGATCCATTATTCCTTAACCTGTTTTTTTTGTCACCACTGTTGTTTTAGTGTCAAGGTAAAAGAATGTTCACAGACCTGATATGATATTCATCATCCTAATGAAGTCATGTGAACAAACAAAATTAGGTTGTGGCAATCAAAGATCCAGGAAAGAATGTTTAGAAGAATTGAGAGATTCCATGTTTCATAGAGAAAAACTATGCAGAGGTTGTAACATTTTAATTCCAAAGTTGTGATCCATTGCCTGAAACGTAGAAGTGACCTGCTCATTTGTCATCATTCAGTCTTTATCATTTATCACTTTACCAAAAAATAAAATTTACTCCCATCTGTAGCCTGGATTCCCACAGCATGCATTTCAGCACACTAGGGCTCCTTATGCTCCTTGACCTACCCTATTTACCACTCCAATGTCCAGCTCTGGGCCAGCCTTGTGTCCTCAAAGTCATATTGGACATTTCTCTGGTAATCATCTCCTCTCCAGCTAACATCTTTAACGCTTTCACTGATTAACAGGAGCAAGTCACCCAACTCTGGGGACTCAGTGCACTCCAGAGCCATCTTATTGACCTCAAAGGGCTTCCCCAGTGCTGCTCAGCGGTTCTTAATTCATTTTGTAATGCTCTGTTGCATTCCACACTCGCAGAATCTTCAAACCATGGGATTTTGTAAATACCTAGAACCTAGAGTCCAGCAAATCCAAATTCTTTATTTTATAAATAAAAAATAGAAGAAAAGCCAAGATAGAAAATCACATAATTAATGATAAAGGTCTGACTATAATCCTGAAAAGGTAAACTCTAACTCCTTATCCCACTCAGTTCACCTGTGCCCTGACGCTTCAAAGCCTGGGCTTTCATTTCAATGCCCATTCCACCGACAAAAATAGGTCACATAGCAAAAACTCCCTCAATTTTCCCAATCTCTTCCTACCCCAACATGGCAGGGTGAAGAGAATATTGCCAGAAAGACCAAGATCCAAATCTCAGGTCTGTCATTTACTACCCACGTGATCTCAAGGAAGTTACTAAAAGCCATTTTGGCATAAATTTCTTTACTTGTTAAGCAGCAAAAATAGACTGGCAATCTACCCTGTAGGGTTTTTGTGAAGGTCTGAGTGAATGAGTGTAAAACAAATAAATGGCTGACAGATAGATGGTCAACGATGGCAACTATTTTTATTTTAGCTCTTTTAGCATACTTTTCTCTCCACCTGCAAACTTGTCCTTATCTACACCCACACCTTCCTCCTTCCAAACTCCTTCCCTCACAAGTGTGGTTTTCATCTTCCTCCTCTGAGAACCCCTTTCCATCTGGTTTCTCACCTGCTCAGAACTCCCTTGACCTTGACAACACTCTTAGGAGAGAGGTTGCTACAGAGTGGTTCCAACTGGGGAGCAGGGAAAAAGCAAGTGACAGGTCCTGGACACGGTGGATATTTGACAACACTAAGGGAATTTTGATATGCCTTCTTCCAACCACTTTGGAGAAATTTTGTCTTATTGAATAACAAGTGTCTAGCTCTTTTATTCCATTTACCACCAATTTCTGGGGGGGGGGGAGGGCAAGGGGTGTAAGTAATAAACCTATATATGCCATTTTATCATTGCTCATTTACTATAATGCCTGGATGACTTGTTAAAACATGGATTTCTAGATCTCAACCCTAAAGTTTTCATTGAGTCTGGATTTGGGCTGAGAATTTTATTTCTAACAAGTTCTCAGGTGCTACTGGAGTCCTTATTCAGGGACACCATAAGAACCACTGCTCCACAGCCTTGTTACTTTAAGTGTGGTCTGTGAACCAGCTCCACTGTCCTCACCTGGGAGTTGTCTCAAATGCAGAATGCAGGACCCGCCCCACTGACCCAGAATCTGCATTTTAGTAAGATGGATGTGATTCATATACACACTAAAGTCTGAGAACACTGCTCTGGACCAATGGTTCTCAATCCTCAATAAATGTTAAAATCACAGGGAAGGTGTTGTTTGTTTGTTTGTTTGTTTTAAATACTGATTCCTGGACCCCAACCCTGAGATTCTGATTTAGTTAGACTGGAATGGGGCCCCAAGCATTAGTATTTGTTAAATTCCTGGGAATTTTGTTAAAGTGCAGATTTGGACTGAGGGGGGCTAAGGTGGGGCTGGGTTCTACATTTCTAAAAAGCTCCCAGATGATGCCACATTTGTGGGCTACATTACACTTTAAGTAGCAATCCATTCTGGAAAGGGCCATCAGCTCTCTCCTACTTCCCAGAGTCAACCACCTTTTTTCAACTCTCATTCATCTTCAGCTCTCTGCAGCTGTTATCCATTCTTCCTGCCTTAAAACACTGTTTCTCACCTTTGACTGCAAATTGCCATCACCTAAAAAGCATTAACAACTACTGATTCCTGGGTTCCACCCCGAGATTCTGATGTAACTGGCATGGGAGGCAACCTGGGAACTGAAATGTCTACTTTCCCCTGATATTCCTGATGGGAGCAGAGTTGAAGAAGCACTGGTTTAAAACCATTGCTTGCCATATTCCTGAGATATAGCACTATTCTATATTTTCTCCTACCTCTTGATAACTTCTTAGTATCTGTCATTTTGCTACTTGCTTTTTTTTAGTTAAAATGTTTTTTTAAATGTTTTCTTTTTGAGAGAGAGAGCACAAGCAGGGGAAGAGCAGAGATGGGGGGTGGGCAGAGGATCTGAAGCAGGCTGGGTGCTGATAGCAGAGTAGCCCAATGCAGGGCTTGAACTCATGAATCGTGAGATTATGACCTGAGCCAAAGTCAGACACTTAACCAACTGAGCCACCCAGGAACCGCTGTCACTTGCTACTTTTTTTATTATTCTGATGGCTTTCATCCATCACTACTCTAGTAACATTATTCTTATATGTTTATGAAAACGTGACTTCTACCAAAGCTCCCCAATTCTGCCTCTCTTGATGTCTACATTTGATTTACAAGTCTATTCGTTCTCATAGTCACCCAGACTCAAAACTAGACAGGTGGAAACATCCAGACAGTTAGAGCTTGATTCCTCTTTCTGATGCTTCTGCCCTGCTCAGCTAGGGGCAAGCTGTTTCCTCTCCTCTCCTTGGATGTCTCTCCTGCATGGCTTTTCACTTCCATTTCCACTCATGGCTGCTTCCGGCCTTCATGGTCTTTTGTGGCTACTACCATAGTCTCCAAAATATCTCTCCTTCTCACTTCTCCCCCCTGACTCAGTTTACACATCTTGACCATGGAGCCAATTTGTTATCCCAACTCTGTGGCATCTATGAACATCCCACTGAAGTAGCATTCTCAGGGGATCTCATCATGGGAATGCTACAATTAATTATTTTACAAAATAATGTCTCCCCCCTGACACACATGCCCAGCCTGCCTTATCTGGTGCCTTTCTTTTCTTCATGGCACTTGTCACCTTCTAACTTTATATTATTTGTTTGCTCTGTTTATTATTAAGTATCTGTCTCCTACCATTAGAGTATAAGCTACATAAGGGCAGACAATATTGTCTCTTTTGTTCTTTGACTTGTCTCAAGAACCTAGAAGACCTCTGGCACTCCATTGTTATTTGCTGAATAAATTAATAGGTTTCAACGATAGTCAGCAATGTAGATATCAGTTAAATATTCATAAAATAGCTAAGTCCTGCTACCAGAGTTAGGAGCTCCCTGGCACGACCCCCTAAAGCCCTTGTCCTCCCTGCAGACAACTCTGGGCTTCAGGGGGTGGGAGGGTGAAGAAAGGGTGGGAAGTAGAGGTCAATGGGGAGGGACAGAGGAGAGTGGGGGGAACAGTTCTCAGACAAGCCGGTCAGAAAACTGATTTTTGCAGGCCTTTGTTTGGTTGTTCCCTATCCCAGTCCATCTATAAGATGTGGCAGTCCCTTGCCTGGTCACTATTCAGCCCTGATGCAAACTGCAGAAGGTTGCAAGTACTGGACAAGGGCTAACCTACCAGCTGAGAATCGCTCTACAGGCAAAAGTGACTTCTTCAGGGCCTCCCTGCATCAAGGACGCGGCAAGCAATCTTTCTTCTCCGAGATTAACCTGGCCTAGAGCCACAGTAAACACCCAATCTCCCTTACAGGGAGGAAAGATTAAATATCTGATTAAAATTTTTGGCTGCTAATTTATTGAACTTGGATAGATGGACCGTTTGGAAGTCATGTGACTTTCCCTGTGTGTCTGCCTCTGTTGTTCCATGGAGCGGGGTCATGGGCTCCGTGTGGGCGGGTGGGGACTGGTAGGCCAAGGGCGCTTTCTCGGGCCACCTCTGGACACTCAGGGGCCAGCTCTTTTGGGCCAGTTAGTTCAGGAATGTCCTCATCGACCATGGCAGTGAGAGGTCTCAACCTCTCACTCTGTTCTTGTCGCTTTGTAGATTGGCTCATTTCAGTCCTCCCCCGCCTATTGTTCTGAGCCGCCCAGCAAAATGATGTCATGGGCAGCTTAAAAGTATACAGGAAGTCTTCAAAGCTGAATGACTTCAATATACTTTATTCTGTGGACTCCTGCTGCTGGGTGTCTATAGAAACCCTGACCCCACAGGCCTCAAGGAGGCAGCTGTCCATTGAGAGACCCTCTCCCCCTGCTACAACATTTTCTCCCCCACCTTAGGGCCTCTGTGCCCACTCCTCACCTGCATCCCAGAGCCCTGGACATAGGCCAGCACCAGAAGGAAGAAGGGAGGCTAGGAGGAGAGCCAGAGGGGTAAGGAGGTCAAAGGGAGATTTCTCAAAAAAACAGAGGCCCAGGACTCCTAGGAGAACCAAAGGTCACCTTTACTGGCCTTTGGATAATAGTCAGTCTGGCAGAGTTGCCAGTCATGGCAATGTCCTCACAGAGGGCAAAGTGACAGCAAGCACAAGGGACTTGCCTCTACTTGCGAACAGCAGCAAGGCTGCCTTGAGACTGCTGCCCAGTGATTTTGAGTAAAGTTAAACAGATGGCAGTTTGTAACAGGGTAATAATAACAAATATATGTGCAGGGCTTTAAAGTTTACACAGCAGGCTTTTATGTATCTATTATTGTAAGCGGCCATCACAAAATCCTCATGAGGTATTAGCTCCCTTTTAACAACGGAGATCAAACACATAAAGCAGAGGGGCACCTGGGTGGCTCAGTCTGTTGTGTGTCCAACTCTTGATTCCAGCTCAGGTCCTGATCCCAGGGTTGTGCGATCGAACCTGTGTCCTGCTGAACATGGAGCGTGCTCTCCCTCTGTCCCTCTCCCCCACTCTGTCTCTCTCCCACACAAATAAAAATAATAATTTTAAAAAAACATAAAGCAGAGTCTTTTTGTTGTTTTTGTTCTTTCTACTTACACAAGGTCACCCAGATGTCAAAGGTGGAACTGGGACTCAAGTCCAAATCTGACCTACTTCACAGTCCTCCACTTTGTGCTGGAATTGGGGTCCTAGCTTCCTTTCCTTATTCCTACTCTTTATAGAAATTGCCCTAAGGGCTCCTGGGTGGCTCAGTCAGTTGGGCGTCCGACTTCGACTCAGGTCGTGATCTCATAGTTCGTGGGTTCGAGCCCCGCATCAGGCTCTGTGCTGGCAGCTCGGAGCCTAGAGTCTGCTTCAGATTCCTTGTCTCCCTCTCTTTCTGCCCCTCCCCTGCTTGCACTCTGTCTCTCTTTCTCTCTCTCAGAAACAAATAAACATTAACTCTTAAAACAAACTGCCCTCAACGAGACTTGGAGCGGCTAGCTAGTTGGTAGTGTTGTTCCATCTTATGGAACTACCAGAACTTTCCTTTGCCAGCCCATAAATGACAGTTTGTGCTGGCCCTGGTGCATTTGCCTGTCTCTGCCTGCTCAACCTTCCAAGGCTTTGGAGAGAACTGATTTCACATGTCCATAGACTGGCCCTTGGGGTGAGGCTGGGAATTGTCTTCTCGTTATTACAGACACTGGAGACACTGCAGTTCAGTGATGCTGGCGGTGAGGTAAGTAAATGTACCCAGAACAAGGTGCGTGACTTTCCAAAGGCATTTTCCACTAACTCATAAGGCAGAGGTCTTAATCTGAGGTCTATAGACAGAATTTCAGGGGTCTGTTGAAAAATATGGAAGAAAGTTACATCTTTCTTTTCATTAGCCTTAATTAAAATTTAATTTCTCCAATTATGAATACACACTACATTAGTATTACAGCAGTCCATTTTGAAACCACAAGTTTTCAAATCACATTTCAGTTGTAGTAGATATCTCCAAATATCATTTATGCTCATCACTACTTGGAATTATGGCAATAGGCCTGCTGTTAAGTCTTGTTATTTATTACATTATTAAAGGGAAGCATATATTTTATTATCACAAATTTATTGTTTAGACATTTTGATCATGCAGGCTCTTACCTGCATAGAAGGAACCTGACCCGCTTTCAACATCCTTATCTTCACCTGGCCCTAATTATTTCTTGAAGTCCCTATAGATATTTCAGACTATATTTCCACATAATTGGCTTCCTTTGTAATGCTAATGTATTTTATGCATTTAAGAACATTATTCTCTGGGGCACCTGGGTGGCTCAGTGGGTTAAGCCTCTGACTTTGGCTCAGGTAAAGAGCTCAGGTGGTGATCTTACAGTTTGTGAGTTCGAGCCTCACCACGGGCTCTGTGCTGACAGCTTGGAGCCTGGAGCCTACTTCAGATTCTCTCTCTCTCTCTCTCTCTCTCTCTGCCCCTCTCCTGCTTGCACTCTGTCTCTCTCTCTCAAAGATATCTCAACATTTTTTAAAAAATTAAAAAATAAAAGCTTAAAAAAAAAAAGAACATTATTCTGATAAAGAGTCCATAGGCTTCCCCAGACTGCCAAAGGAGCCCATGTCCCAATACAAGGTAAAGAGCCCCAGATGTCATTTTGCTGGAGTTGGAAGGTTTAAGGAGTATAAGAGGCTTGGTAACTTGACCTTCCCACCATCTGCTGGGACTTCACTCTGGGAAGATGGAACATGATGGCCAACAAGTCAGGGCCATGTCCAGTGAGGAACTGAGGCCTTGTGGGAGGCTGTGCTCACTGGATATCTTGCCGGGCTGCTGTCCAGGCTGCTTCACACCTTCACATGTACCTCAGGAACTGTAACTTCCATCTGTACCACCACTAGTGCTCCTTCTCATGAAGTCTCACATTAGCACTCTGAAAGTTTCGTTTTGTGTTTTGTGGCTACACAGTCACACTAGTCACCTCCACGTCTTTGCCTCTGGCTATCTCGCTAACTTTAGAGGAAGTAGGGTCAGGATGAGCTGTTCTATGTATAGTTATCAAGCCTGATTTCATAGAACATTTAAGTGGCAACTGTGCACCAGACATTATACAACATGGCAGCCAACTTGAAACCTCTCCGTGGCCCTCAATGTGGAGAGTAGTCAAGCCAGGGGTCAGGAGGGAACTGCACTGTTGGAACTAGAGGGTATGCACAGTCATGAGTGATTTTACCCAACCTATCTGGCCTAGGTGGTGTGATCCCACAAGACACTAATACTTACTCACTGTACACCAGCCATGTTATTCTGGATTCTCAATGCTCATGTAACTAGAGCAACTCCAGCCCTTCCCTGTCTATGAAGACATGGCTAACTCTCAAGGGCTTGTGGCCTCAATCAACCTGCATGGAAGGAATCCAACCCCTTTTCAAGATCCTTTTCTCTATCCAGCCCTAATTATTTCCTGAAGTCTCTGGGATGTTTCAAACATTCTTGTGAATCAGTCTAGATTGAATCTTGATTACCACCCCTGTAGCCTGACACAGGAATCCAGGCCTCTCTTTACTGCTGACCTTGCTGCCCCATGCCACTAGGCTATGGCCACCCCATACTCCTGCTGATCTCTGCTTCCCCTGATTGAGGATCAGTTCTTGGCTACCAGTCTCAATCCTCCAGGCATTTGGCTACCAGCAGCTGGCTGCAAAAGGTGAAGAGCTCCCACTGCTGGAGGGTGCTACGGCAGGGCAGCCTGGGCTCAGAGAGCAACACCTTCTCTTACACAGATAGCCCTTCCCACCTCAGGGTGCACAGAGCTCTCCAGAGTAGCAGGGTAGGTACAGGTTCAAGAAAAACCAAGCTGGGCATACTTAGAACTGTACTTTCTCTTTAGTGAGTCAGATTCACCATACTTGACACGCCTTTCCTTAGGCTGAATCCTCTCTTAGATTCGAAAGATTCTTTCCTGCAATCTGACCTCTGATGCTTTGCTCTGCCCTCCAGACAAACCTGAATATATCAGGATCACGTTCAAGGACCTGATTTAACTTCTATTATTGCAAGCCTCCCCAGCCCCGAAAAAAATCCAAAACACAATTGTCAGGAGGGTGAAGAGGAAAGGATTATTCTAACACCACACCCCAAACCTGTCTATACTTGGTAGAACTAGTCTCCTTCAGATGCTCTTGAGGAAACCAGGAGTGAGTAAGGCAGTGAGAAGACTCCTGCACTGACTTTCTGGACTTCCGATACAATCTTGGCATTTGGTGAGGTGGAAAGAACTTGGACTTTAGGGTTAGAGTAAGCTCTGCTCCAGTAGCAGCTTTGACACTTAACTGTGAAACTTGAGTAAGATCTCTCTGAGCCTACTTTCTTATATAGAAATGGGAAACAGTCATACTTGCATTTAGGGTTACTTGGAGGATTCATTGGAATACCTAATATACAGTACCTAAGACAATGCATTGCCCATAGTTGGCAATTGATACATCTTAATTCTTATTTTGAATATTACTTTTTTTTTTCTACACTTTGGTGTACCAATTGGATGTAAGAAGCATTGATGGGAGGTTTCTGGAATTGCATTAGCAAGCTTATTAGATAAATATTTCTTTGCTATTCACTAAGTCCTGAAAAGAGAAACATAAAAAATATGAAACTGTTTATGTTATGAAATAATAGCATATATTTCTGACTAATCTGCAGAGTCAAATAAAAGTTATACTATTTGATATCAATATATAGTAAAAAGAACAAAGAAGCAGAGGAGAGAAGTTATACTATTTATGTACCTATACATGCCAAAAATATGCCAATATTCTTGCTGTATTCTCTAAAGGTCACATTACAATGAGGATACTGAGATACTCCAGATTCGATCTCCAGAAAATAATGCCATTTTTTTCTTCTTCTCTCACTTTCCTGTGTGTGTCTAAGACTTAGGCTTAATTGTCCACTTCCTACATAAATCCAACTCCAGTTCCAAGACTCATTGGCTTTATTCCAGACATTAAGTACCCTGGCTTAGTTGGAGAGACGTATGTAGCCTGTTCTTCTTTGGGTTCACACCTGAGACCAACAACATTCCCAAGCCTGTGCACTAAGAGAGAAGCAGCACTGCTAACACACTGAAAGTATCCAGAGACTTGCTTCATTTGTCACTGATGCTTCCCTCCCAGTAATTTCCAAGGCAGCTTTCACTGTGATATGCTTCACGTGGAAATTCTGAGCAATGCTCTATTTAAATTCAGCAAAAGCCCACTTGTAACAGAACTGGGGAGAAAGGGTGGGCAGCAGGATGACGGAAAGGGGGAATCTCCCTTTTTGGCTCCACACGATTTGATTCTGTGACCTTCAAAGTCTGAAAAGGAAAATTGAGTTGATTCATAAACAACCAGGGACCAAAATACTTCTGGTTTCCTTTTATTGTACTTCTGGGAACCAGCTGATTATGTTCAAAACTCTGGGTGTTTAAAGCTGATTCAGGAACCATAGTGAGTTTTCTAGGCTGTTTATTTTGACATTTTTGTCTCATTTTTGTCACTCAATCATAAAGGAACAGAAAATGTTCATCTTGAAAGAAGGAAGCTGATCAGTGATCAAGACTGCCAGGTTAAACACCAGAAACAAACACGAAGGGCTGAGTTCCCACAGATCCCCACCGGGCCCATTTCCAGAACACAGTCTGAAAGACAGAAGGGAGACTGCTCTGCCTCTGGACTTAGTATTTAATCTCAGGTGGCTGACACATGCCTCGTGCTTCAACTGTAAGGATGGTGATACTGAGACACTAAACAAAACCTGGGTCACCCTTAAATAAATAAAGAAGGGAACCAAGAATTGGTGTGGCCATAATGCCTTGCACTTCTACAGCGTTCACAGAGTTCGAAGCTGTAAGCATCTTATAAGCACGTTTTGTTTGATTCCTTATCACAACCCAAACAGGATTAGCCCCATTCCTCATAATTTCATGGCTGAAAGCTTCCAGCACTGATGTTCTTTTGAGAAAAAAAAAAAAAAAGTAGGTAGTCTAAAAATAATTAGGAAGAGACTTTGGACCACCCCTCCCACAGAAGAGAAACTTCCCCCCTCTGAGCTACAGGTTCAGAAGAGTGCTGCCTACCACCATCCTTCTAAAACATGCTCATGCAAGTATTGGAGAGCAGCTCTTATCCATCTTTCACTCTGATGCTTTACATAAGTCAAAACCTGAAGGATACTCCACAAAATCTACTTTCTTCTCGTTTTCGTGACCTATTAAACTTGGAACCCAACTTAAGGCTACTATGTAAGATGATGGGAATAACACAGCCCCATGCTTATAATTTATCTCATCTTGCAGGAAACTGAAAACTAAACTGGAATAATCAGGGCTTGCCACCTAGATGCTTGCTAGCTATTTCTCTGATTTGGGGCAGGGGGAGTGATTCTGTTTTTAGGTGTTTTATTCTACAGTGTTGCAACATATTTAATTTTTTGGTGTGGTATAAATCTAAGTAAATAATGATAATAGAGGGCAACAAAGGTCTCCAAGAAGCTCTTCCCTGGGAGGCAAAAGAGCAGCAATCTAATCTTTCTGTGCTTGCAACTTTAGGTGATACACTGAACCTCTGGATAGTACTCATCAAATGGGGAATAAAAACATCATCAATTTAAAAACAAGAAATTGGATCAATTTGCTTATAGTGTTTTTGTTTCTTAAGGCTTTCATCAAAGCATTTAACTCTATAACAATCTTGCAGATGAACTCAAACTCAAGCCACAAAAATGTATCTAAAATTGTCTTTAACAGTCAAACATAGGTTTTGCACTGACATTTGGGAGAGAAGTGATGCAAATCAGTGTTTCTGTCTGGCTCTCATAAACTGTTGCTTATCCTGATCAGTAACCCAAGCACCTGCTAAGGGTGCTGAGGCACAAAAGATGAAGGCTTGCTGCTTCCAGACTGATATGAAAAGAGGAATGGTCACTGATCTTAGAGAAGTTTCCATTTCTAAGTGTGTTTTTTTAAAACTCCTTTCCTATTATGTTTCCTAGGTTGCCACAAACTGAACTCACACAAACATTTTATTTGTAGCTTCTTCAGGTCTTAGATTGAAATGCTGAGCGATCTTAGATTTCTAAGTAGCCTCTCAGCTCCCTGAGATAAACATCTGCTCCTTCCTCATCCTCAACTCAGTGTCTCATCTGCACCAGGGACCTAAGAAGGGTTGAACTGAATCAACCCGACCTCTTCATTATTCAGCTGACTCTTTAGTTTTTGCTAAATGTTTCTTAGCTCTAGCTGGGAACCAGAACATTAAGGAGATTTTACTAACAACTAAAAATAATACTAAAAATAGGAAGTCCTAGCCCAGAAGAGATTATGTCTACCTCAAATTAAAAACAGCTGAGAAATATTAATATGTCCATTAGAGTACTGTAAAATGCTCCAATTTTACAATGCTTTCTCTGTTTCCCTCATGAGTCAGGGATCCCACTTGGAGTTCATCTGCAACTTCTAATTTGCATAAGAAAGACTCATTGCAAAGCATCAGAGTCACTTTGCAAATTCAAAATATCCACATAAACTGTTCATTTTTATATGTATTTGTAAATATTTTCTCTAAGTCACTTTTAATAACATAATCTCATTCTTAATACAGTTTGACTTGGGAGTTTTTGATGTCCTTCTGGAGTATAAGGTGTAGGAAAATACAGAAAGGTATAATTATCCCTGAAAGTAAGAGAAGTGATGCACATAGAAGATGTACAGCTTGCTCGTTGTCTCCAGGGTGCCCAGGACTCAGGAAACTTCATAGCGACAGTAGGATTCTAGTAGCTGGTTTTTCACTGAACACTTTTTCAATAAGGGGTGCCTGCCAACCTGCCACAACACCTCCCTAAACTTTGACAGGGTCTCCATCACCATTTTGACGCTTTGAGGAAAGCTGGCTTGCTTTTTACAGAATCTGTTCTCAGGGAAATGCTGTGAGAAAGCCATAAGCTCTACAAGTAAAACACGAGAGCTCCCTCTACAGCAGGTACCAGCCGGTTGCCCTGTGCTGGGACCCAGATTGAAGGCAAGAAACAAAACAAAACAAAAACAAAACAAAACAAAAACAAAACAAAACAAAACAAAGCTCTATTGGCTTCTCTTCATGAGTACACAGTAGGGTGGGAATGAGAAGGTAGAACTGCTCAGTTTGCCAAGCAGAGGAGAGAAGCAAGGAAAGAGAAGGTATTGTGTAAGAGAATGGAGTGTATGTAAGCAGGTTATTGCTCTGCATAAAGCTTTCCTGCAATAACAATGAGCAATTTAGTTCCTTTCAAGTTATACAAATTCTTGGTTCTCTCTCTCTCTTTTTAAGGTGGAAAAGGAACAGCAGAAGGGGTGTCATGAGGAGGTGGAGGAGGAGGGAGAAAATTAGAAAACAATACAGCAGCAAGCCAGGCTTCCCAGCACCCCTGCAGAGGCACGTCCCACCACATTCCTCCGGGCGCCATCGACTGACCAGATGAAGAGCTTCAGGGTCATCAAAGGAAGGAGAAATGAGGAGTTGCCTGAATCTGTGTTGATTGGTGCATTGCACAGGATGAAATGTAAAACTCAAAGGGAAAGGGCAAAGCAGATGAGGAATTATATTCCTGAAGAAACCGTGCAGTTTGAGAACTGCGAAATGTCATTGGCAGGTAGCCCATTACTGTTATGAAAATGTGAAGTATGTGCACGGCAGACAAAGGGGACCCACTGTAAACACAGCTCAATAATTCTTTCAAACGAGACACACACACACACACACACACACACACACACAGACTGTATTTACCTTTCAGAGACACTGGGTCACCCTGTCTTACACAGAAAGAAGGAAATGTCTCTAACACCTTAAAATCTTGAGTGCATACCACATACCACAAAATTTGAATGTGGCTGATAATGGGCACAGCGGTCATTGAAAGGTAACCAACTCAGCAGAAGCATTCATGTGGGCAATATGTTCCAACAATATCTAAAGGTTAATGTATGTCCTTTTCCCAGAAGTCAGTGTATATTCCTTTACTTAAAAGGTAAATATATTAGAAATCAGACTCTTTTTTTAACCTTCAAATCAAAAATAAAAAGTGGGTGAGAGCTTTCTGCCCACCTCCCACATCTGCTCCCCATCTCTGCAGAGACAACCTGGAGTGCTAAGTGTTTAACAACTTTAATTAGATTTTCCTGAAAAATAAAATTTGGGCATGGACTAAGACAGGATTCTGGAATATGTTTGAGATGGTGCAATCTTCTTTAGTACTCTTTACTGAGAAAGAAGGAGGACGGGGGAGAAATAAAGTTAACTGAGGATTAAAAAGTTAATGGGTGACTGGTAAATCAGTAAAATCTGGTATATCCATACAATTGAATGCAATTCAGCAATCTAGAAAAGAACAAAATACTAATACATTCTATAACATGGATGGACTTCAAAAACACCATGCTGAGTAAGAGCAGCTGACCCCCAAACCCACATATTGTATGACTCCATTTGCATAAAATGTCCTACAAAGGTAAACCTATAGAGACCAAAAGTAAAATAGTGTTCTCCTGGGGCCAAGAATGGGGATTAACTATAAATGGGAGTGAGGGATCTTTTTGTAGTGATAGGGATGTTCTAAAATGGATGATGGTAATGATTGCACAACTGAGTAAGTTTACTAAAAATCACTGAATTGTATACTTTAACTGGGTGAAATTTATGGCATATAAATTATACCTCAATAAAGTTTTTTTAAGTGAATGGATGATTTGATAGAAGCAGCCACCAATTTGATTTAATAAGATTGTAAGGAAAGAAAAATTTTAAAAATGAAAATATGTAACTGCTCCCTTAAACTCCCTTGAGTAGGTTTATACCTAATCCGACTAATTATAACACTTTGTTTCTTTTTTTCAAGTTTATTTATTTTGAGAGAGAGAGAGGGAGGGAGGGCTTGAGAGAGAGAGAGAGAGAGAGAGAGAAAGAGAAAACCCCAAGCAGGCTCTGCACCTGCAGCATGGAGCCTGACGTGGGGCTTGAACTCAAAAACCACAAGATCATGACATGAACCGAAACCAAGAGCTTAACCGACTGAGCCACCCAGGTTCCCCTAACGCTTTGTTTCTTAACTGGAGTATTTCACATACCCCATATTGGAGTTACCTGTGTGTGTGTATGTGTCTCTCTCCTGGACTGTGAGAGTTTAGAAGAGAGGACCCCTTTTGTATTTGTTTCCTACCATCATCAGTGCCATGCACACAGACGCTTTCACGGGGGAGATAAAGAATATTTTCTGATTTAAAAACTCCCCCCAAAATTTTTTTAAATAAAAAAATAATCTTTAGGAAAAGAAAAAGAGTTTATATGGAACAAGAGAAAAGATGAAGCATCCAGAGGAGTTAGATATTATGTAACTATACATATTTTCTCTAGAAAACCAACTTCCAAGTAAAGGCCTATTAAATAGAGAGAGCATTTTTGGAGAGAATCCAAGTCTTCAAAGGAACAAAGAGAAGAAATCTAGGTATAAATACCAGAAACAAAAATGTATCTATTAATATGTCACAATATTATCTCTGCAGAAGACTAGGAGCAGAAAGCAATAGTAAGCACTGAGAAGCACTTCTAAGCTGTGGGGTCTGATACAGGAGGCAGCTGTCAAGTGTGGGGGCTGAAAGTAATGGTCTGACAACAGACTACAGACTGGTGGAGCAGGCAGCTTTGGTAAACCATGAGAACAGGGCATTGTCAGCAGACACCTGAGTGGAGGGACACATCTTCAGCTGATCAATATTTACCAACGGATACAATCCTCACACATGGTATTTTATTGCAAAGACAACTCAGCTGAGACATGACTCTTCTATGGGGTGCCCGGATAGCTCAGTCTGTTATGCATCTGACTCTTGATTTCAGCTCAGGTCATGATCTCACGGTGGTGAGATTGGGCCCCACATTGGGCCTCACGCTGAACATGGAGCCTGCTTAAGATTTTTCTCTCTCTCTCTGCTCCTCCCCCCAAAACAAATAGATAGATACATAGATAGATAGATAAAATATCTTTTAAAAATACCTCTGGAACCAAAACCACCAGCTAGAATGGTCAACCAAGACCTCCTCTGGCCATATGATTGGTCTGCTGTCTTGGGCAAAGCTTGTTTAAGACCATAAGTTTCAGGAGTTACCCCAGGGAGCAGAGTCCATCATTTATCCGAGTTGGCAGCAGTGCCTAGGACAAAGGCTCAAATATTGAAAAAACCAAGTAAACATCTGTTAGACTTAAGTCTGAAAAGAAAAGAAAGAAAGGGAGGGAGGGAGGGAGGGAAGAAGAAAGGGAGGATAGACAACAATCCTTAAAAACAGAAAAATAATGATTAAAGGGGTAGAAAAAGAGCATGAATTCAATTTTACAGTTGACTAATTTGTGTGGGTACCTGGAGAAGCTAAGAGATGACAACTATTGTCACTTTTTTAAAAGAACAATTTTGAAGAAATGTTGGACAGTTATTCTAATTCTCTGCGGAGAAACCAAGAAAAGGCACTTAAGTTGCCAAAAGAGGAAACTTCAATTAGCCATAAAGCAATCTTGACAATATGGGTAACTTAGCAGGTTCCTAGGAGAGTCACATACCATTCATCCCTGGAGATGTCTGAGAAGGCAATTCTTATTTTTCTTAGCTGGAGTAAATATAGACCTGTCTGAGGCAAGAAAGAAGCTGAACCAGGAACCACTTCTGCTCCCTTCCTGATCTCTGATTTTACTCAATTTTCTATTGCTTATCTTCCAAATGTGCTTGTAATAACCTGCCCTCTCGCAAGCACCTTCTTGTAAATGAGATGCCTATCTGGGTTCATCCCAGCTAAATAAACTGAATTCAATAAAATCCATCCTGGGTTATGCTCCAGGAGAGTTATTACCCCACGAACATGCTACTGTTGCTACTGTTACCTAATGCTTTAACTTCTCCTTTAGGCTTGAGTTATGCTATGTTGTTGTATATCTAAGATAAGAGGCTGTCTGGAGTCTGTTCAATGTTATCGCATAACACACAGTGACTTTTTTATTGAAGGCACCCTATGAGTACCTCTGCACTGATGCAGGTTTTATTGAAACTAATTCAGAGACTCTGTGTGTGTGTGTGTGTGTGTGTGTGTGTGTGTGCATGTACACACGTGCACATGCATATGTATACACACTCATTCATACATACTTAAGAATATATGTATTTTTTAATGTTTTATTTATTTTTGAGAGAGCACGAGTGAGGGAGGGGCAGAAAGAGTGGGACAGAAGATTTGAAGTGGGCTCTGCACTGACAGCAGCGAGCCCGATGCAGGGCCTGAATTCACTAACTGTGAGATTGTGACCTGAGCCAAAGTCAGACACTCAACCAACTAAGCCACTCAGGCACCCCAAGAATATATATGTATTTTCAAAAATAAATGCTGAACTGAAAACAAAGTCATGATGTTACTCTCCACAGTTAGCTGATAATCTGTTCTGCATTAATCTGCCAGACTGGGATGCTCTGTGTTGTATTAATCTAGCTTAAAACTTTAAGTGAAGACACCAGTCACTTAAATAAATGCCAGCACAATGGGAGTTTGCTTGTCTCTCCACCTGACTCTGCCCAACTTCTGCTACTTCGGATTCTTGAAGATGCAACAATTTCCAACCATGAGACCCCCAGACTGCTAGGCCTTCAAAAAGTTAAAAATGGGGTATTCTGATAGACTGTCAATGCTTCAAAAAGCCTAATGGAAAATTTACATTTCCTAAAAAAGTTGCAATGGACAAACAGTCTGCCTTGTTGGATTTTCAATTTTATCAATTCCTTGAATCATCCGGATTATCTCATAATTACCAGAAGCTCTAGCTGACATCATACATGATTTTGATGGATCAATTACTGGGAGAAATTCCTTAAACCTGTAGTTTGATGGGAGAAAAATATTTCAAAGCATGAAATTTAAAAAAGAAAAAAAAAAACACGTAAAATTCCCTGGTAATAGAAAGGTTTGATACGTCTACCATGAAAACAGCATGAAGGAACAGGAGAGCGTTGACCCAGGAATCACCATTTTATTAAATAAAAGCATACCCAGACATCTCATAAAATAAAGTCCAACTAAAAAAAGAAACACAAATACATGTCATACTTCTACTTCCTGCACCATGATTCAGGACCCAAATTCAACATGAACCTGAAAAACTTGACAACCATTTCCTCCTTACTCCATGGGCCCAGACTTCTGAGGCAGCCCGAAAAATATTCTACGTTTCTTTCTCCTGCCCATCTTCTTACGTCTATTCAGAGAACACAACTTCTAGGGAAAAAATTGTGCAATAAGTAGTTGCAAGATTAGTGTTGGCATTTCTGTGCTTCTGACCAGAGGCAAAGAAAGAAAAATTTTCTCTAGCTTTTTGTTATGTGGAATCTATGAATTTTAGAGTACCCCATCAGTTCTGAGTATCAAAGAAACAAATAATGAGTAGGAAAAGATACCACATCAATAAAGCAACATTGTCATAGAAGAATGTCAGCTGGAAACTTGGAAGTTGGACCATTAGCTCTCTGAAAGTTTGCCCTCTAAGCTGTAGATCAAATAAAGGAATGTGACAATCGCATGATACAAGCAGGTTGAAAACAGGAAAATCCACACATTGTATGTGGTATATCCATGGATTAGAAGATCATTTGGCCATAAAAAGTAATGAAGTACTGACACATGCTACAAAATAGATGAGCATTGGAAACATTTATGTCAAGTGAAAGAAACCAGATGCAAAAATTAAATAGTATATGACTCAATTTGTGTGAAATATTCAAAAAAGGTAAATCTATAGTGACAGAAATTAAGTTATGGCTACTTGGGGCTAGGAATGGATGGGGATAGGAAGGGGTTGCATATTTCTGGGATAGTGCAAACACTCTATCACTGGATACACATTTAAAATGGGTGAATTTTATGGTATATGTTATACCTCAATAAAGCTGTTAAAATATTGTTAAAATTTTTAAATCATAAGACATGTTCACTGTTTGCATGCTCAACACTCAGCATAGTTCTGGCCACATGGTAGGTGCTTAGCACATGTTTACTAAATAAGTGGAAGAATAAGTGAATGAAGTAATAATCAAAAAGTTAACACACACACAAAAAAAACAATTTTGTGACTTACACAAAGACCTGTGCATGCATGTTGAAAAGGCTCATTATATTCCAGGTCAAAAAAATTATGAAGCATAAACCTAGATATTCTGGCTTAAAACATTATTAAAGAAGAATTTCTACAAGAATTCAGAGAACAGAAAAAGATTTACAGAGGGTAGCCTAGTATTTCTTCTATGCAACAGTAAATATCAGAAGAAAGTGGAGGAACACGCACACAACTTTAAAGAGAAAAGGGACCTCCAAACATTTTCCTTCCCAACTCACTTGCCTTTCATGTGGGAAAAACATTTTCAAATGTGCGAGGCTTTAACAAATATGTATATCAACTATATACCTATCCTCTTATTTAATATTTTATCAGACAGGATAAGATTAGCAAAGCTACAGTTACTAACAAGCCCCAAACCTCAGTGGCTTAAAACAACATAGGCTATTTGATCACACCTAGTTCCTGGGGTGGGGGGGGGGGGGGGGAGGGAGTCGGGATTATTTGCTGATTGCTGTTACTCAGTGATCCAGGCAGAGGGTGAAGTTCCATCTTGAACTTTCCAGAGGGAAGGAGAGCTCTGGAGAGCTCCCATTGGCAAGTCCATTCACAACTCACTGCCTAGAACTAGTCACATGGCCTCACCTAACCAAAAAGGGGCTAGGGAATGCAACTCTACCGCGTGTCTGGAAGGACTCTGGAAGTGTGGGTGGAAAGAGGGACATGGACTGGTTAGGAATATCAGAACTGGAAGAACAACATCAAGGCAAAGTACCTTACAACCAAACCCTGTTCCACCCAACAGATGAAGGAACCCAGGGCCTGCATTTCCTGACTGCCAACCTAACAACAGAAAGCAGACCAAGTAAGCTGATTCCTCCTCCAGATGGAACAGGAGTCCCACAGTAACACTAAGTGAGCCTAACAGCTCAAACAAGTGAATATCAAATGGGAGCCCTGCTAACAATAAGCAGTCAAGTGTCTGGCTCCTTCCACACCATACCTCAGACTCCCTTCTCCTGCAAAGAGGCACTGGGCAGCTGAGCAGCCAGCTAGGACCTCCCACCACAACAAGTGCCCAGCAGGAAGCCTCCTTATCCCATAGACCAGAGATTCCCTTCCCCCACCTTGAGACACCCAGCAACCCAGCCTTTGGAAGCACCCTCTGCCCCTTTAGGCAGTAAGTACTAGCAGGTACCTGTGGGAGCTCTGGAAATTAAATTGTCATTGGAAAATAGTTCACAAAATAGGCCAGGACCTTCATGCTAAACCTAAATAGGGTGGCTGCCCCAAATAAAAAATTTAAATAGGATCCAGAATCTCCTAAGATAATAGCCAAAATGTCCAGGATGAAATAAAATCCTCAGTCACACCAAGAGCCAGGGAAACCACAAACTGAATATAAAAACAACTGATGTTACTTAGGGTTCAGAGATTAGATTGAGGACCTCTTTAGTGGGGGTGGCATTATTTTGCCTGCCATGGTTCTAATTCACGTGTAGGCAAAGAAATGAAATATGAGTTAAAAAATCACAGAAATATTATAGAAAGTCTAGCAGTAGATTAAAACAGACATCGGGGGGCAAAAAAAAGACATAAAGGATTTTGAACCAGTGGGGAAATGATTACTTATTCAACACTTATTATTGTAATCAACTGGATTACAATTGGAAACTAATTAAATTGGATACCAACCTCACATACTACAATAAAATTAATTCCAGATGGATCAAAGATTTAAATGTAAAAAAAAAAAACAAAAAACCATAAAAGAGTAATATAAACTATGGAGAAAGTTTTTATATTTCTAAGTGAGGAAACCATAATATGCAACCACATAAAAATTTTAAAATCTGCATAGTAACACCATACCATAAACAAAATCAAAACACAAACCATGAGCTATGTTTTTTTTAAATTGCAACTCATTTCATTGCATAAGGTTAATTTTGTTAACATATAAAGAGCACCCAAAAAATCAATTTTAAAAAACTACCCATCCCAAAATTGGCAAAAGTAATATGTAGTCCACAGAAAAGAAATTCAATAAAACCTCTCTTAAAAACATAAAAGCAGAAAAAATGAAAACTACCCTAAGATACCATTTTTTACCTAATAGTAATAGTGATAAATCTGATGACACACTTTATTAACCAGGGTATAAGTCCGTAGCACTGGAGTAGATGTTAACTGATAAAACCTACATAGAGAGAAATTTGCAGCATCTGCTAAAACTAAAAATGCACGTACATTTTGATAAAACAATTTTGTTTCTACAAATTTTGTTGCAAAATACATATGGGTAAAACAGAATATGTACAGAAATATGCATTCAACATTTTTAGGTATAGCAAAATGTTGGATATAAAATGTTCACTAATAGGTCTCTGGTTAATTATAGTAATTCAAATATTGAGATGTTCTGAAATACTCTTCAGTCATGAAAAAAAAAAAAAAGAAGTAACTTCTATGTACTGTTTTGGATGAATCAACAGGATAAATTTTAACTTAAAAAATGTTGAACAGCAGGGCACCTGAGTGGCTCAGTTGGTTGAGCATCCGACTTCAGCTCAGGTCATGATCTAGCAGTGCATGAGTTGGAGCCTCCCCCAAGGTCGGGCTCTGTGCTGACAGCTCAGAGCCTGGAGCCTGCTTCAGATTCTGTGTCTCCCTCTCTCTCTGCCACTCCCCAACTTGTGCTCTGTCTCTCTGTCTCTCTCTTCTCTCTCTCTCTCAAAAATAAATAGAAAAAATTTTTTTAAATGTAGAATAGCATATAGGGTCTGCTGATAATTGTGTCAATTAATAGATCAGTTTACAAGGCCAAGTAGGAATAATTTTTAAATTGCATGATTCTCTCTTTTTTCCTTGAATCATCAAAAGTTGATTACAAATATATCTGATACAAAATGTTATTGTTATAAATCATCTTTTAGGCATGATAATAGAATATCAAATGTAAGCCAGCAGAATTTGTGTGGGTAGCTCGCCCCTTTCTTTCCACCTTTCCCCAGCAAATATTCTGGGAAATTAGGCACTTTCTTTTCCCTGGATTAAGTATGCTTCACTGTGACATCATTCCCTCTTCCTTCACCCAATTATCCCAACTTGACCATAACTCAAACTACATTCTTTTCCCATTGGAATTTAAAGTTTCAAGAAAATGATATTTCAACCACACAAAAAGAGCCTTCAATTTAACGGTTAACTTTTGGGGTGCCTGGGTGGCTCAGTTAGTTAAGCGTCTGACTTAGGCTCAGGTCATGATCTCATGGTTCATGAGTTTGAGCCCCATGTCAGTCTCTGTGCTGACAGCTCAGAGCCAGAGCCTGCTTCAGATTCTGTGTCTCCCTCTCTCTCTGCCCCTCCCCTGCTCATACTCTGTCTCTCTCACACACAAAAATAAATAAAGATTAATGAAAAAAAATTTTAAAGGTTGATTTTCATAAATCCCTGTTACTGCACAAATCACTTGATAATGGTTATATATTGTTATCCTACCTGCCTTAGTTCTCAGAAATGCTATATCATAGGGATACCTGGAAAGAGAGACTTCCTGCAGTTTATGGGCACATTTGTTTTCATAACCTATCTTCCAGAATGACTGTTGACTCCTTGGTATCTATTCTTTTACTTTGCTTATTAAATATCTTGCATTAGAATGTGCAAAGTAATATAGGTACATTCTGCCTTTCACCCTTGGTCTGGTTCACTCTCAAATCTTTGTCCACCAGGAAATGTGATTGTTAAAATGGAAGTCCTGGAACACAGATAAGGAATGACACTCTTCCTGCAGATGTAGACTTTATATCAGAGCAACCTATACATTTTGTAATTTGGCTTTATTTTCCATAACATTCACAGCGGACACCAGGCTTTGAGACTGTTGAGTAAGTGACCCCTATTATCTATCACTGGGAGTAGAAGTCCAAACACTGCTACACCTTGGTATCAGTGTTGCCAAGGAAAAATCCTGTGCAAGCAAGCACTGGATGGAACACAAAGCATAGAGAAGACACAAAGCAAGATCAGCTTCAGTAGTGGGTGTTGGTCCCCTAGGGTAAGACAGTCCCTCCAAGCAGGCAATGCAGGCAATTAACCTGCACACACTCCTCTTGTGCCTCAGAATAAGAGACCCCAGACCCTCCGTGCAGGAGACAGGGATAGTATAGTAGTGGTGCCATTTGACAGACACTTAAACAGAATTAAGGACTATACATTGAGTCTGAAATAAAGAACGATCCCCCAGAAAGCATCAAGCCCAGCACAGGTGTGGTGGTATGAGGCTGCTTTTTCCAAGAGTGACCCTATGCCTGGTGATGGCTTTCTCCTTCTCTGGAAATGGCCTCATACACAAACCATGTCTGTTTATAAGATTCTGCTCTTTTAGCCACAGGTGTGGGCTGATGGCTGACCTAATCTGGACTAATCAGCCCTTACTCCCAAATTTTTGTCCCAGAAGAAAGGGACGTGAGAGGTACTCTCTATCTCTCTGGGGTGGGAAACACAGAATGTGAAACCCAGGAGCTGTTGACTGCCATGGATTCTGCTATGTGGAGAAAACTTATATGCATAGGCAAGAATTAAGGCAACAAGGTAGAGCCAAGCAGAAATGAGACATACAAGAGAGTCCTGGTGGCCTTGAAGTCTTAATTCCATTGGACCTTGGGCTTCACTGCCTCTTTGTCTTCCCCATCATCATGTGAAGAATTCCAAAAAATTTCCTCTGAACTATAGATTTTGCCTAAGCTAATAGGTGGGGTTGGGTTTCTCTGGTTCCAACCAAATCGGCTCTGACTAATGCACATTACCTACATGAATATATTCACCTGCCCCAACCTAACTTGAGTTCTGGATATGAATACGTGGCTTTACCACTTACAAGCTGTGTAATCTCGGGTAGTTATTTAACTTCTTTTGAGTCAATTTACTCATATGTGTTATAAAGGTTATAATAGAATCCACCTCAAAGGACTCTTAGAAGTTTCCAGTGAATAAATAAATGAAAATTGCTTATAACCACGCCTGAAACATACTAAGTATTCAAAAATCAACTATTATCATTACCATATATCACTATACTTATATATGTCATATACAAAATATAAAATAATCTAGTGATATGCTTAGAACAATAATGAAAACAAACTCTTTTGTCTGTTCATCATATGCCAGACATAGTGCTAATTTAATCATCCCATTTAACACACAAAATCTATGAGATAGGAAGTATTATTCACTCCACATTACTGACAAGAAATTACATAATCTGCCCAAAGTCAGACAGCTAGATATTGGCAAGATTAGTAATTGTGGAGACATGCTTTTTTAGTTCAAAACTTACACTTTTTTTTCACTTTTTTTTGGAGTGTGTATATGAGGATGTATAATACATGTAAAGAAAAATGTACAAAACCTAGATGTTCTGCTAAATGGGTTTTCATAAAGCACACGTTGTGTGCCACCAGCCAGGCAAAGAAACGGAACATTGTCAGCATGCCAAATGGCCCCATGAAGGCTTCTCTCAAACTCTCTCTTACCCTCTTCTCCAAAGGCAGGCTGTTCTTATAGTGGCTTGTATTGTGTCAAAGTAGGTAAGCTGGAACTATATTTCCCAGAGTTCAAGGTTTGGGTTTGGTCATAAGAGAAATTTGCTGAAGATTTGGAAGGTAGGAATAAAGTAGCAGTCATTCCACTCTGAAAGTCACTGGAGAGCACCAGGCACTGTTCAACACTCATACTGATGTGCTCACTCCCCTCATTGGGGAGCAACCAGGCCTATGGGCCCTTCAGGCCCACCAACCTCCCCTTCAGCTTCTCCCAGTGCTAGGCCAAGTGTATGCTTCATGGCTGAGAGAAAAACATAGGTATGTTTGTCCTCATGAGCCCCAGGTTGTCCTTTATGGTTTCAGTGTGTCTATACATAGTCCAGGCTGTCCTTATTCTCATGGGGCTTTCCCTCTCAGCTGCAGCTCCTAGACTCCCAGCCACCTAGGCCCACCCCCAAAGGCAGGGGAAATATCCTTCCACTGACTCGTCAAATCCCGACAACTGCATAAAATCTGGTCCCTATATTAAATCCCTTAGTCCATAGCACTCTTAGTTTTGGTCCCTTGTGGATCCTAACTGGGATAACTCTCCTTATATCTCTAGCACTATAGTTCACTTGGCCTGTTTTGAACTTTATATAAGTGAAATCACACAATATGGATTCTTTTGTATCTGGCTTTTTACATTTTTTTAAAAAGTTTATTTTATTATTGAGAGACAGAGAGAGAGACAGAGCATGAGCTGGGCAGAGAGAGGAGGAGACAGAGAATCCAAAGGAGGCTCCAGGCTCCCAGCTGTCAGCACAGAGCCCGACGCGGGGCTCGAACCCACAAACCACGAGATCATGACCTGAGCTGAAGTCGGACGCCCAAAAGACTGAGCTACCCAGGCGCCCCAGTGTCTGGCTTTTTAAAGTTCAATGGTATGTCTGTGGGATTGAGCCATGTTGTAGCATGTCACTGTAGTGTGTTCCTTTTCAATGCCATTTCATGTGTTGTATGAATGTATCACAGATAATTTATCCATCTTAGTGCTAATTGTTGGTTGGGATGTTTCTACTTTGGGTTTGTTGCGAATAATGCTACTATGGCAAGATTTTCAGTCGAGTCTATATAACTAGAAGTGAAATTACTGGGCCATAGGGTATTCATTTTTTAACTTTAATAGAAAATATTAAACTATTTCCTAAAGTGTTTGCACCAATCTACACTCCTGCCTGAAGCCTTTTATTTCTGTTTTAATTTCTCAGTTTGTACAATTATACATATCCTTGTCTTCCCTTTTGTCATACCCTTCCCCCCACCAGCATTTCCTTTTTTAATGTTCTCTAGTTTTATCCAAGACAAGACTTAGCCTTGGGTACTTCTTGCTGAAGTTTTAATGTCTTTCAATAAAATCAGACATTAAAAAAAAATACATTACCAATACTGTATGCATTGCAAATATCCTACTCAGTGGCTTGCTTTTATACTCTTTCAGCAGAGTCTCAGATGAACAGAACTTCCTCATTTTGAAGTGATTCAATTAATCAATCTTTCCCTCTGGTTAGGACTTTTTAAATTCTATTTAATAAATCTTTCTCTACCCCTGAAAACATTAAGAGATTGTCCTATATTGGCTCCTGGAAGCTTTGTTGTTTTGCCTTTTACATACAGATTTATAAGTTTCAAATCAATTTTCACTTGATTTCATTTCATTTTCCTTCTCAGTATGAGACAGGGGTTCAATTTCATTTATTCCAAATGGTTATCAAATTGATCTAGCACCATTCATTGAAGAGAACATCTTTCTCAAAAATAAAGTCATAAATGAGTGTCTGTTCCTGGTTCCCTGTTCCATTTATTTATCTCCCTTGGCACCGTTACCACATTGTATATATTATTCTAGCTTTATAGTGTGTCTTGATATCTAGTACAGCAAGTTCTCCTACTTTGTTCATCTTCTTCAAGAGCAACTTGGCTATCCCTGGTCTTTTGTTTTTCCTTCTAAATTTGAAAAACAGTTTATCAATTTTCACTAATAAAAATCTGTAAGGATTTTTGACTGAGATTGAATCTATAGATGAACTAGGGAAAAAAACTTACATCTTTAAAATAGTGAGTCTTTTTATACATTCTTTAAGCTATCTCAATTATTGTCTATAATTTTCTGTGTGGATCTCTTAGACATCAGTTCACCAGTAGGCAAAAGTCTGAGGAGAATTGGAATATTTTCCTATTCTCAAAGTATCCCTCCCAAGATATTTACCAATTATAAGAGGAAAAACAGGAATTGTATAGTGCAGAAACTTGGCAGACACTCCCATAACCAAGTAATCAAGGTTAACACCAACAGTAATAAAAAATATCAACAGCCTGATATAATGTAGCAAAAAGGACGATATTACATTTGTGATTTTCTTGCCAAAAATGCATAATCTCGGGGCACTAGGGTGGCTCATTCGGTTAAGCGACCAACTTCAGCTCAGGTCATGATCTCGCAGTCCATGAGTTTGAGCCCCGTGTCAGGCTCTGTGCTAAGGGCTTGGAGCCTGGAGCCTGCTTCAGATTCTGTGTCTCCCCCTCCTCTCTCTCTCTCTCTCTCTCTCTCTCTCTCTCTCTCTCTCAAAAATAAACATTAAAAAAATTTAATGCATAATCTCAATCTAGTCATGAGGAAATATCAGACACACTAAATTAAAAGACATTCTACAAAATAACTGACTACAACTCATCAAAAGTGTCAAGCTCCTAAGGAAAGACTGAAGAACTGCCACAGACTGGATGACACTAAGGAGACACAGCAATTAAATGCAATATGGGATCCTAGGTGATCCTGGAATTGAAAAAGAACATTAGGGGTAAAACTGGTGAAATTTGAATGAGGACTATGGCTTAGTTAACAGTATTGTCCAATGTTAATTTACTTGTTTTAATCATTGTACTATGGTTATGCAAGCTTAGGAAAGGATGAATCAAAAGTATATGCGAACTTTCTGTACTATTTTTGTAACTATTATGTAAATCTAAAATCATTTCAAAACTTAAAGAGAAAATAAAGGTATATGATCCATGAAATAAACAGAGTCTTCTTTATTCTTTTTATATTTTCTGAAAAATTTGTGTAAGATTAATATTATTCTTTAATATTTGGTAGAATTTTATCAACAAAGCCATCGAGATTAAAGTTTTCTTTGTGGGATAGCTTTAAATTATGAACTGAATTTAATTTATAATCATAGGACAACTAAGATTATCTAATTTCTCTCAGGACTATTTTTAATTTATCTAGGAACTTACCCATTTATCCATTTCACTTAATTTTCAAATTTGTTCACAAAGATTTGTAATATCTTCTTATTTTTTTACTGGCTATAGGATCTGTAATGATGTCATATTTTTCATTTCTGATATTGGCTATTTTTCCTTCTCTCTTCTTCCTTATCATTCATGCCATTGTTTTGCTAACTTTATTAGTTTCAAATAGAGAAATTTTAACTTTTTAGCAACTTTTTATTTTACGTTTGTTTTCTCTTTTACTTGTTTTCTTATATTATTTCATTCTTTCTACCTTTTTGATTTTATTCTTTTACTAACTTCTAGAAATAGATGCTTTATCCATTGGTTTCAGCCCTTCTTATTTTCTAATGTATTCATTAAAGGCTATAATTTCACTCTAAGTGAATTCTGCCTGCAATTTTCCATATTTGATGTCATGTTTTCATTACATGTTTTAAAAGTGCTTTACTGCCTCACAAACTTATTGTGTTCACTTGTGTAGCATATTCTTCACCTTTCCCTTTTCTGAAAATAGTTTCTTAATTACTGGAATATCTAATGTAAAAGAATTCTACTAGGCATACTAAGGACACAAAAAGACTTCTGCCTTCAAGAATTTCACTGAAGAGGTGAGATGTATAAACATGAACATAAAATCATGAGTACACATAAAGTATGGTAAATGACACATGAATGGTACAGACAATAAAAAGAAAAACTGAATGCAGTGTTTGGAGAGAATTTCATGAGGAATGTGGATTTTAGCTGAATTTGTACTTATGGGAAAGATTTAGGAAGAGGAGAAAGGATATGAGGGACTGGGATGAGCAAAGACTTAGTGGGTAGATAGTTCAAAGGGATAACTGGGAAAACAGTGTAAGCCACTTTGATTTACTGAAGAATTTGTGTGATGAAATAAAAGAATTAAAGATGAAAAAACTTGGTCCATCTTACATATCATTTTGAATATTGGGCTAATGAATTTGATATTATTATCTTATAGAGAATAGAGAACCATTTAAAAATTTTTAGATTGGCATTTGAAGTAAAGAATATTGTGGGAATATATATCAGTAGCCTTGAGCTGGGTAAATTGAAGGAAAAAGAAACTAAAAACAGGAAACTAGGAATGTGTATGAAAGTCTATATTGGGGTGATAACAGTGGGAATTAAAAGGTCTATATGAGAACTTATATGTTATTGATATGTTATTGTTATTGGGGATATGTTATTGACTCCCACTGAGACTTTGGCTCTAGTGAATAAGGACAGAAGTATTTATTTCTCTTATCACAAAGAAACTATACATTTTATTTCAGGCTGAGAAGTAAATTAGAAGTAACAATATAGGTAGCCTATAGCGTTTGTTTAAATGTTTTTTCTCATTTTTTCTTTTTTTGAAGAAAGTACTTCCTGGTATTTTGGATGTTATTTCGGCTGTTTCAGCAGTGTGTGAGGAATGGTTACAAATTTCACTTTGTCAATTACATTGGCCAAAAGATAGTGTATTGCATTTCAACCTGATGCCTTCCACATTTGTATAGATCCCAAACCCCATAGTTTAGCAGTGAGGCAAAAATATGCCACATCTGCATGATCCTAAAGGTCATTCCCTTGAAATGTATCATACTAAATGGAATTTTATTTCTTGCCAAAAACTTTGTGGGCGTCTGTCACAACATTTATCTTTCTTCCATCAACAGCAGCAACAGAAGCAGCATCATAATATTTTATGTTCAACCTTGGATGACATCAGAGACTCTCCAGTATGTTTCTATGGGTTTTCACCATATTCCTGGAACTTGAGGCCCACTGTTCCCACATTCCCCATCTCCTCATAATTACAGATCAAGATTTACTTTCTTTTGTAAACTTTGCCCAGTTAACCCTGCCCACTAGCAAAATCACTGACTTACCTTTCTCCACAATAAAAGTTTATATATGCAAATGTCTACTTCCCTTGCATTGGTTTTTGTCTTTTCTAATAGGTTATAAACTCTTTATGAGCTGTGAATGTTCAAAAAAATGTCTTGCAACTGACCAACCGCTATTCACTGATGATTTGTTAATTTCATAGGCCTGCATATGAATTTCTGTTATTCTTCATAACTTTATCCTTTCTCCCAGACCCACAGTTTCATAGACTCATGTTATCAGATCACCTCCTGGCATTGTGAAAACACTGGAAAACACTGACAATGCTGAGAAAATGAGAAGACATTTGTCTTCTCCATTGTTATGCTATAGTCCTCAAAGCTGCCTGAAAAAAAACCACAATGTTTTTACTGTCAATCATGAAAGTGCTGGTGTTTATGCTGAGAGAACTTGTTTTGGGAAGGAACACACCTTCCCCACTCCTGGTTTCCCTGAAGGATTTTTCCTAAGCACTTATAGCTTCCTGGCCCACCCCTTACTTTTCACCATGGAGATAGAGTGAGTTACCTGACTTGATAAGTCTGGGAGAGGAATTGGATGTTTACAACTCAGCATCTTCTTATCATCCTCTTCCTCTTGGGAGCCAGCCAGGCTCCTCCTTGCCAGGAGTTCTACAGGGTAAGACCTGTAGAGGGCAGCCTTCAGAGGAGCAGTGTTGCCTGAGGCTGGTAGGTCTGCCTCTTTCCAGTGTTATTAGTATTAAGCTGTCCATGTCCACTTCTGATACACACTTAAACTTCTAACAGCTGGACTCTTAATTTCCATCTGAATTACGCTTTTTTTAAAAAAATATTTATCTATTTTTGTGAGAGACAGGGACAGAGCATAAGTGGGGGAGGGGCAGAGAAAGAGGGAGACACAGAATCCGAAGCAGGTTCCAGGCTCTAGGCTGTCAGCACAGAGTCCAACGCGGGGCTCAAATTCACAAACCACAAGGTCATGACCTGAGCTGAAGTTGAACACTTAACCAACTGAGCCACCGAGGCACCCCTGACTTACTTTTTGTTTTATGCCATAAAATCAGTCGTGAAAGGAGTGTGTTTATTGGGTCCCCCTCTAACACTAACAGTACTACCAGACTTTTGGCTGGCATTGGCAGAAGTTAGTAAAATCCCAAGGCAATAATGACCTCTATGAACGTGAGCATGGCAGACATTCCCTGAAAGCCTGTGTGAGAGTTAGCACTCACAATGGCCATTGTGGTCCCCTACACTTCTGTCTGGGATAAACTACCAAGTTTCTCTCATCCCACTGTCTTGTGACCTAAAGCCACAAACTAATCTCAAGAAACACATGGCATCCTACAGTGATCAACCAATATCCTTTCTTTATCAGGACAGAGCCATTTCCCATCCTGCCTGATTCTATAAGCCATTATTGAATGACAGTTTTGCACATATTGTGATCCTACCATGATTCTTATCTCCTACTTTGCAATACTAAGGATAGTCTAATATATGCCCATTACGTTGAATTTTTTATAGCCTCCTTTTAAGTAGCCCATAGCAAGTGGGATTATTGCAGTGGAGTGGATGCTTTCTAAACCTCAAAGGAAAGAAGTCCTCTATTCCAGTCTGTAAGTGCATACTTTAGAATTGTTCTAGGTATTGGCAATGTCCTACCAATCTAAAGATCAGGAATCTAAAGATCGTTTTCTAATAAAACAGCTCAATTTCAAATGAGAGTGTGGCCAAAATCAATCTCAGAATTCATCTCTGTAGCTTCAGTGCTCTACTTCTAAATGACACTGAGGGCCTCAAAGACAAGTGGTAAAAATAGACACAAGTGGCTGGGGCGCCTGGGTGGCGCAGTCGGTTAAGCGTCCGACTTCAGCCAGGTCACGATCTCGCGGTCCGTGAGTTCGAGCCCCGCGTCAGGCTCTGGGCTGATGGCTCGGAGCCTGGAGCCTGTTTCCGATTCTGTGTCTCCCTCTCTCTCTGCCCCTCCCCCGTTCATGCTCTGTCTCTCTGTCCCAAAAATAAATAAAAAACGTTGAAAAAAAAAATAAAAAAAAAAAAATAGACACAAGTGAAACCTCCTTTCACTGGTTCTTTCCTCCTACCTCCCACCCATACTCACCTAGTTTCCAGGCCTTTCTCTCTTCTATGCTCAGATATGGCTGATGTATATGGAAATAGAATCTCCCAACTTTCCCTCTCTGAGACCAACTGGCCTTATTATACAATCTTAGCTCTTGTTCCAAGAAAACTAAGATCAATCTCAAAAAGCGGTCTTCTGAACTTGGCAGACACTTGTGTGGGAAAGTCTTTAAACAAAAACAAATTTGTTGACGTACTGGGACAAGAAACTCAGAGAGCAGATAAAATGTTCCATGAGCCAACTCTGCCCTCAGCTTCAGCATTCACACTTTTCTCAGCCAACAGTCCTTGTTCCACTATAGCTGAAGCCAACTCATCAGCTTGTCATTAGGTCAAATGCCTTTACCAAAGGGCCAAAAGAACACCAATGCATTCATGGAGAGAATCCCTAACTTCAGAAATCTTGGGCTTTGGTGCATGATGAAGAAAACATCTGATCAACAAAAGAAGGGAAGAAAGGTATTAACAGCAATTACATTGAAATGACTTTTATACCTCCAGTCCATGTCAACCAATTAATTTCTTCTCGCTACACCCTTATCTGCTCCAAGGGTACATAGAGAGGGGTCCTTCTGTCTTTGTTACAGTGGGTGACAACATGACAAAACTGACTTCCGCTTCAAAACAGAAATATAAATAAAGATTAGGGTTCCCCAAGGAAGGAAGTTGCTTTTCCTTTCCCAAGCAACAGGCAAAGGAGGCAAGGAGATGAGGGTTCTGGGGAATATCAAAATAGGGGCAGCTCCTTAGACAAGCAAAAACAATATTGTTAAGGGATAGTCTTGAGCCAGGAACAGAGATACTGTTAAGAAAACTGGTCTTATGAAGGACCAAGACAGCCAGAAAGCAAAGTGAATCCTTTTATATTCAGTGAAAAACACTAGAGGCTCATGCCGACCCAGTGGATTGATATATTATTCAAAAGGTAACCTAGCCATCTAGGATTTGTGCCTGTGCCCAACTTTTTTTTCCTCTGTGGTTCCTCAGAGAACAGGTGCTTAAAACTTGCACATGTGAGCAGAACAAAAGATGCAAGAATGTCAAATAACTCCCAAGAACAGTGTTGCATATTTTTATAGCTGTATGTTTTATTGGTTGTTTTTCTCAAGAGTTAATAAGAGTAGAACTAACAGAACTGCCAGAGATGCTCAGCCTTGCTTGCTTACTACAATACTCTCTGAGCAAGGCAATCCTTGTCTTCCTCAGAAGTCCCAGTCTTTATTGAGAAAAATCAATCATAAGAATGAATATCAAGGAGCGCCTGTATGACTCAATTGGTTAAGCATCCAACTCTTGATTTTGGCTCAGGTCATGATCTCATGGTTTGTGAGATCAAGCCCCGTATCAGGATCTGTGCTGACAGCACAGGGCCTCCTTGGGATTCTCTCTCCCTCTCTCTCTGATCATCACTCCCCCCTTCTCTCTTTCTCTCTCTCTCTCTCTCAGAATAAATAAACTTTAAAAAATTAATATCAAGTCCAGTAACACTGCACTCAAGCAGAGACCTTTATTTCCAGGGGCTCAAAGTGCTTCCCAAACATCAATCCTGTGGTCTACAATTTTGATCAATATGTAGCTAATAGGTTAAATTTATCTTCTAAATACCAACATCTACACTGAAATCAAGAATGGATCCAACCAACACTGACATGGAAGTCAGTGTCCTACCAATGTAACCCAGGGCCATCATATCAGTGCTACTAAAAATGTTATTAACTAATTAGGTGAACGCCATTAATGCAAGTTGTGATGTAATGTTATTGATAGTGTTGCTGTCCTATTGATTCATGCCATTACTCTGAGCCTGGACCCAGAGCTATTATCCACTCGTGCCCCCGAGCATAAGCAGGACCCACAAGGCTGATATTATTTTCCCACGTTCTCAGATAATAATAATACTCTTTGTTTTCTGTGAATAAACTAGTCTTTTCAAAGGGAAACTCATATATTATAACTAATTTCCCTGATTTCTTTTCACAAAATACAGAACCAAATGCATTTGGTAGAGCTTGCAGCCTAGAACTCACATTTTCCTTGCAATGGCATGCTCTAGCTCATTGACCATGATAAATTGTTAATTGTGAAATAATTTCTACAGTATTTTATAGAATTTAAAGAAAACAATTATATTCTTTCAGAAACTTACCACAAATTAAGCAAGGCCAAATTTACCAAAATTCCTCAATTGTAATCTACTCCACAATATCTCGATGCCGGAAAGAACCTTGAAAGTTCATCAGAAAAGACAAGACCAAAAGAACTGGGAAAAAAAGAAAAAACAGAAAACCCTGGATTACAGTCCTATCTCAGTCACTAATCCATTTGACCTGAAACACATCACATCATCTCCCTCAACTTCAATGTTGTTACACATACGATGATAGCTTTGGACCAGATTATGTGTAAAGTGCTCTCCAAAGTGAACACTGGTGATTCTATGAAATCAGACTACTTTTAAAGTTGACTAGAGAGAAAGAATCTACATCCTGCCTTAGAGATATAAGCCAGAACTTTATAACTTTCAAACAAGAGGAATACTAATTGTCATATCTGACTTCTGGGGAAATTTTAACCTATAAAAAATCCAAGCTTCTACAGGATCATTAAAAAGTGAAAAAACTTTTCCTACTTGAGACAACCTAAGAGAATGACAGAATGAGAAGACAGAAAATGTGTCACTATTTGCTGCTCTTATTGAATGCCATCTGTTACATGACTACAGACCAGGTGAATAGTGTACCTGCCAAGGAAACAGTTCAAATCTCTCTCTTGAGGTTCACTCCCTTTTACATGAGTTTCATCACAAAATTATATACAATAGAATAAACATTAATTACTCATGTACTAAGTTGAAGTTTTCTGGATCATCACTATAAACTTACCAGAAGAACATGTCTTATAACTTTTCTGCTTCTAGATTTAATACTTTATAATAGAACTAAAATACTCAGAGTCAAAATAAATCTAAAAATGATTATAGGCAATCAAAAATATGTCTAGGGGTGCCTGGGTGGCTCCTTCAGTTGAGTGTCCAATTCGGTTCAGGCATGATCTCATGGTTCATGGGTTCAAGCCCCACATCATGTTTGCAGGTGTCACAGTAGAGCCTGCTTTGGATCCTGTCCTTCTCTCTCTCTACCCCTCCCCCACTTGCACTCTCTTTCAAAAATAAACAAACATTTCAAAATACATATATATATATATTTTTTTATGTTTATTTATTTTTGAGACAGAGAGAGACAGAGAATGAACAGGAGAGGGTCAGAGAGAGAGGGAGACACAGAATCTGAAATGGGCACCAGGCTCTGAGCTGTCAGCACAGAGCCCGACGCGGGGCTCGAACTCACGGACTGCGAGATCATGACCTGGGCTGAAGTCGGACGCTCAACTGACTGAGCCACCCAGGCACCCCAAAATACATATATATTTAAAGGATTTGGTCAGTAAAATAGCATAAGGGGCACCTGGGTGGCTCAGTTGGTTAAGCGTCTGACTTCGACTCAGATCAAGATTTCACAGTTTGTGAGTTCAAGCCCCACATGGGGCTCTGTGCTGACAGCTCAGAGCCTACATCCTGCTTCCTATTCCATCTCTCCCCCTCTCTCTGCCCCTCCCCTGCTTGCAGTCTGCCTCACTTTCTCTCAAAAATAAACATTTAAAAAATTTTTTTTAATAAATAAATAAGTAAAGCAGCATAAAATATAAAAGCAGCAGCTGAACATTAAGTTGAGCAGTTGAACATTAAGTATTTTGGTTTTGGGCTTTAACTATTTGGACAACCAATTTTTGTACTAGATATTTCCAAAATGTAAATCAGTTAGTCAGATAGATAATATATGGTGAAGGTACTTACATTCTCTAAGAGTGAAAGCATTCATGGATATGGAAAAATCCCCTCCCTTTCCAAAAGGATAATTTATGTATTTTTTTAATTGAAGATAATGGGTGAAATTTAGGAGTTAAAACATAAATTTGGAAAACTTCCAGTTTAAAATGGTAAATAGCACCTAATTAAACCTCTCCCAGTTTCTCAGCTTTGAAGACAAGCCTAGTTGAAGGAAAATATCCTATGGAAGTACACAATCACTCAAAGATAAATATATAAAGCTATTCACTAGAGATTTTTTATTTCAAAATAGTTAGATATTACCTAAATGTTTACCAAAAAAAAAAAAAAAAACAAATGTTTAAATAAGTTGTCTAACACCAATGAATGGATTGATTTGTGGCATTTATAAATATTGAAATCTGTATATTTGCATGAAAAAAATGTTCACTGTGTAACAAATGTGTATTTGCCAAAACATTTATATTGATCATCTTTGGAAGACAAAATAATAGTGTATGTTCCCTGCACTTTTTATTTATTCATTTATTTTTAACAGCTTTATGAGATATAATATCCATACCATAATATCTACCAGTGTGGAGTCCAATGGTGTTCAATATCTTTAGAGAGTTAAGCAAACATCACCAGTCTAATTATAGAACATTTTGTCACCCCAAAAAGAAACCCCATACCCAATAGCAGCCATTCCCTATTCCAATCCTCCACCCCCTCAACCACCCCGTCTCCCCCCTGCCTCACCAACTGACCTAGGCAACAACAAGTATACTTTCTATCTCTGGATTTGTCTATTCTGGGCATGTCATATAAATGGAATCATACAATGTGTGGTTTTTGTGTATCATGCTTTTTTTCACTTAGAACCATTTTGCAAAGTTTATCCAAATTGCAGTGGGTGTCAGTATGTCATTCCTTTTTATGGCTGAATAATCTTCTATTGTATGACAGATCACATTTTGTTTATCCATTTGTCAATTAATGGATATTGTGTTGTTTCCACTTTTGAGTCATTATGAAAATGCTGTTATGAACATTTGGGTACATTTTTGTATGTATTTCATTTCTCTAGGATAGATACTTAGGGGTGGAATTGTTGGATCATAGGTTAACACTGCTTAACATTTTGAGGAACCTTTAAATTGTTTTCCACAGCAGCTATCATGGAAACTTTACATTCCCATTAGCAACGCATAAGGATTCCAATTCCTCTACATTCTTGTCAAAACTTGTTATTGTCTGTCTTTTTATATACAGGTGGGGGGATGGGTGAAATAGGTGAAGGGGATTAAGAGCACATTTATTTGATGAGCACTGAGTAATATGGGGAATTACTGAATCACCATATTGTACACTTGAAAATAATAATATGTATTTTAACTACACTGGAATTAAAATTAAAAAATGTTTAAATATTGTCTGTCTTTTCTATGATATCCATGCAACTGGATATGAATGGTATCTCCTCACAGTTTTATTTCCATTTCTCTGATAACAAATTATGTTGAGCATTTCTTCATGTGTTTATTGGCCATTTGTAGATCTTAGATAAATGTCTTTCCAAATCCTTTGCCCATTTTTTAATTAGTTTGTCTTTTTATTGATAATTTGTAAGAGTTCTTTATATATTCTGGATACAAGTCTCTTATTAGATATACAAGTTGCAGATCTTTTCTCCCATTCAGTGGATTCTTTTCATTTTCTTGATGGTGTTCTCTGCAGCACAAATATTTTTAATTCTAATGAAGTACACCTTAGCTTTCTTATTCTTTTGTCACTTGTGCTTTTGGTGTCATAGCTAAGAAACCATTTGCCTAATTCTAAGGCAGATGACTTACACATACGCTTTCCTCTAAAAGTTTTATACTTTCGGGGCGCCTGGGTGGCTCAGTCGGTTAAGCGGCCAACTTCGGCTCAGGTCATGTTCTCACGGTCCGTGAGTTTGAGCCCCGTGTCGGGCTCTGTGCTGACAGCTCAGAGCCTGGAGCCTGTTTCAGATTCTGTGTCTGCCTCTCTCTCTGACCCTCCCCTGTTCATGCTCTGTCTCTCTCTGTCTCAAAAATAAGAATAAAAAAAAGTTAAAAAAATTATAAAAGTTTTATACTTTCACCTCAGATACTTAGGTATTTAATTCATTTCAACTTAACTGGTATTTTATGATGTAGGGTGAGGAGGTCCAACTTCCTTCTTTCACATATGGATGTCTACTTGTTTAAGTACCATTTGTTGAAAAGACTATTCTTTCCCCATTGAATGGCTTTGCCATCCTTGTTGAAAACCAACTGACTGCAAATTTAAAGCTTTATTTCTAGACTCTCAATTCTAATTCCATTGATCTATCTTTATGCTGGTACTATAGTGGGGCACCTTGGTGTCTCAGTCAGTTAAGCATCCAACTTCAGCTCAGGTCATGATCTCACAGTTTGTGGGTTTGAGCCCCGCATAGGACTCTGTGCTGACAGCTCAGAGCCTGGTGCCTGCTTCGGATTCCCTGTCTCCTTCTCTCTCTGCCCTTCCCCTGCTCACACTCTGTGTGTGTGTCTCTCTCTCTCAAAAATAAATAAGCATTAAAAAAAATTTATGCTTGTACTATATTGTCTTGATTACTTTAGCTTTGTAGTAAGTTTTGAAATTGGAAATAGTGAGTCCTTCTACTTTCTTATTCATTTTCAAGATTGTTTTGGTTATTCAAGTTCCCTTGATAACTTAGGATCAGCTTGCCAATTTCTGCACACATACACACACACACAGACACACACACACAAAAAGCACCTCAAGTTTAATAAGAATTGGGTTGAATTTGTAGATAAATTGGTGAGATTTGCCATTTGGGTAATATTAACTCTTCTACTCCGTGAACATGGAATACCTTTCTAATTATTTAGATCTTCCTTAATTCCTTTCAACAACTTCTTGTAGTTTTCACAGTAAAATTTGCACTTCTTAGTTAAATTTATTCCTAAATGTTTAATTTCTTTTGATACTACTATATACATAATTATCTTATAATTTCCATTTTGAATTATTCATTGCTAGGACATAGAAATATATTTTATTTTTGTATATTGATCTTGTATCCTGCTGAACTCCTGTTTTGGATCTAATAGGTTTGGGGGAATTATTCATAATATTTTATATACTAGATTATGTCATCTGAGAGTAGAAATAGTTTTACTTCTTCCTTCCCAATATGGATGACTTTTATTTCTCCTTCTTGCCTGATTGCCCTGGCTAGAACCTCCATTACAATGTTGAATAGAATGGTGAAAGCAGACATTTTTGTCTTATTCCTGTTGTTAGGGCTCTTGCTTTTTAATCCAACCTGACAATCCCTACCTTCTAATTGAGATGTTTACATTTAATGTGGATTTTATATGGCTAGGTTTAAACATATATTTTTAATATACATAAACATATTTTATAAATGCATATTATATACATATATAAGCACATATTTTACAAATATGCATTTATATATAAACATATTTTTATATGGTTGGGTATAAACATGGGATAATCATAGGTTGTACTTGCTGTATGCTTTCTTACTTATTTCTTTTTTTGACATACAAAAAGCTGTACACAACTGAGGTGCACCACTGGATGAGTTTGGAGATAAGTATTCACCCATGATTGCTTTGGATAGTATGGATATTTTAACAATTTTAATTTTTCCAACCCATGAACATGAGATGTTTTTCTACTTATTTGTGTCTGCCTTAATTTTTTTCATCAGTGTTTTCTGATTGTTAGTGTACAAGTCTTTCACCTCTTTGGTTAAGTTTATTTCTAAGTATTCTTTTTGATGCTAATATAAATGGAATTTTTTTCTTAATATCCTTTTAGGACAACTTGTCATTAGTGTATGGAAACACAACTGATATTTGTATACTGATTTTGTGTCCTGAAACTTTGCTAGATTCATTTATTAGTTCTAATAGTTTTTTGGTAGAGTCTTCAGGATTTTCTACATATAAGATCATGTCCTTGACAAAAAGATCATTTTACTTCTTCCTTCCTGATTTGGATGCCTATTTAGTTATTTTTCTTTTCTAATCACTCTAGCTAGCATTTCCTGTACTATGCTGAATGTAAGAGTGAGAGTAGGCAACATTGCTTTTTTCTACATCTTGGAAGAAAAGCTTTCAGCTTTTCACCATTGAGTATAGTATTAGCTACCAGCTTTTCATATGTGGACTTTATTGTGTTGAATTAAGTTCCTTTGATATTTAATTTGTTGAGAGGTTTATTTTTTAATCCATAAAAAAGTGTTGAATTTTTTTAAATGCTTTTTCTGCATCTATTGAGATGATCATGATTTTATCTTTCATTCTGTTAATGATGTGGTGTATCACATTGATTGATTTGTGTATGTTGAACCATCCTTGCATCCCTAGGATAAATCCCATTTAGTCACTTTTAATGTGCTGTTAAAGTTGGTTTGCTAACATTTTGTTGAAGGCTGTTGCATCTATGTTCATTAGGGATATTGGCCTGTAATATTCTTTTCTTGTGGTGTTTTTGTCTGTCTTTTATATCAGACTAAGGGTGGCCTTATAAAAATAACTTGGAAGTGTTCCCTCTTTTTCTATCTTTTGTAAGAGTTTAAGAAGATTGGGATTAATTTTTCTTTAAATGTTTGGGAAATTCACCTGTGAAACCAACTAGTCCTGGATTTTTCTCCTTTGGAAAAATTTTTTATTACCGATTAAATCTTCTTATTTGTTATTGATCTGTTACATTTTCTATTTCCTCTTAATTCAGTTTTGGTAGGTTGTATGTTTCTAGAAATTTAACTATTTCTTCTAGATTATCCAATTTGTTGGCATATAATTGTTCATAGTAGTCCCTTATATCTTTTTTGTTTCTGAGACATTAGCTATAATGTCTCCTCTTCCATTTCTGATTTTATGTATTTGAGTCTCCTCTCTCTCAGTCCACCTAAGGGTTTGTTGATTTTGTTTATCTTTTGTAAAAATGAACACTTAGTTTCATTGATTTTTTCTATTCTCTATTTTATTTTTCCCATAATCTTTATTATCTCCTTCTTTTTGCTAACTTTTAGCTTCATTCATTCATTTTTTAGTTCCTTAAGGAATAATGTTAGATTGTTCATTTGCGATCTTTCTTCTTTTATAATGTAGGCATTTATCACTATAAACATTCTTATTAGTACTGTATTTGCTGCATCCTATAAGCATTTTTACCTTGTGTTTTTGTTTTCATTTGTCTCAAGATATTTTCTAGTTTCTAATTTCCTTTTTGATTTCTTCTTCAGCCCAATGGTTGTTCAAGACTGTATGTTTTCTATTTATACCATCTGGTCTTTGTTCCTCTTTTCCTCTTTTTCTGCTTTCCTTTGAATTGAGTATTCTGTTTCCCATTTTACATCCTTTTCACCTAATTAGCCAAATATTAAGCAAATAGTATCGAAATATCTTTGTGATTATTTTAGGGCTTATAAAATACATATTTTAATCATTTCAGTCTGCCTTTAAGTGATATTGAACCACTTTACATACAGTGCAAAAACTGTATAATCCTCTACTTCCATTACTTCCTTCCCTGTGTTTGTTACTCATTTTAATTCTACATGTTATGATCCCACACTACATTGTTATTATTTTTGCTTTATACAATCACTTATCTTTTCAAAAGGTTTAAATAACAAAAAGCTATTTTTATTTACTTAAATATTTACCATTCCTGGCACTCTTCATTGTTTTGTTTAGATCAGAGTTTCTCCATGTGGTACCATTTGTCTTCTGCCTAAAGGATTTCCCTTAATATTTCCTATTACACAAGCCTGATGATAATGAAGTCTTTCACTTTTATATTATTTTTAAAGATATTTTGAAGAATTGTAAATGGACAACTTTTTTCTCTCAGTTCACTAACGATATTGCTCCATTGTCATCCAGCTTTCATTGTTTAGAATGAGAAATCTGCTCTTACATTTATTTTTCTTCTTCTGTAGACAGTGTATCTTGTTTCTCTAACAACACTTAAGATTTTTTTAAGTCACTGGTTATAAGCAATTTGATTATGATGTGCATCGAAGTAGTTTTCTTCATGTTTTTCTTGCTTATGTTCATTCAGTTTCCTAGTTCTGAGGTTTGTAATTTTCACCAAATTTGAAAACTTTTCAGCAATTATTTTTTCAAATTTTTTTCTACCAACCTCCTTCCCCTTCAGGGACTTCAACTACATATATATCAAGTTGTCCTATTGTTCACTAATGCTTTGCTCATTCTTTTCAGTTTTTTGTCTCTGTGTTTCATTTTGGATAGTTGTTATTGGGATATCTTCAATTTCACTAATATTTTATTCTGTAATTTATAATATGCATTAATCCCATACAGTGTATATTTTATCCTAGATATTGTAATTTTCATATCTACAAGTTCAGTTTTGGTCTTTTTTATGTCTTCCTTGTCTCTACTTAACTTGTTCAATCTTATTGAACACAGAATAAATATAGTTATAATAACTATTTTAATTGTCTTTCTTTATCTTCTAATTTTTTTCCTTTGGGACAGTTTTAATTGATTTTTCTTCTCATTATTATGGATCATATTTTTCCTTTTTTACATGACTACTTATTTTTATTGACTTCTACACATGATTAATTTTTACCTTGTTGGGTATTGAATATTGTTGTATTTCTATAAACATTATGGGCTTCATTCTGGGATCTAGTTAAGTTACTGGAAATGGATTAATCTCTTTAGATTGTGCTTTTAAGCTTCACTAAATAAGACCAGAGAAGCATTTAATATAGGGCTAATTTTGCACTATAACTAAAGCAAAATCCTCCTTTGTACTCTACCTGATGTCTTATGAATTATGAGATTTTCCACTTTGGCTGGTGGACAATTACTATTCCTATGCCTTTTTGAGCTCTGAAGATTGTTCACTGTAATCCTTTTGGGTGTTTTTTCCCCTGGCCTTGAATAATTTCCTCACAGACATGCACTGATTGGTACTCAGCTGAATACTTACAACTTCTACAGATCTCCAGAGTTCTCTCTCTTTGTGCAGCTCTCTTTTCTCCAGTGTTGTCCTTAAAACTCTAGTCTTTTTGCTTCCCTCAATAGTCACCTCTTTCTTCTCAACTTAAGGAGACCACTGGGCTCTTGTTGGGTTAGTTCTCCCTAGGAGACAGCCTGGAAATTTTCTCCAAGTAGTAATCTGAGGAAATTGTAGACTTCACCTCACTTGTCTCCCTTTTCTCAGGGATCAATGTCTTTCATTGGCTGATGTTCAATATCCAAGGACCACTGTTTGTCCAGATATTCTGCTGCTTCAGGCAGGACAATGAATCCAATCTCCATTACTTCATCTTGGCCAGAAAGAGTTGATCATAAATTTTGAAAATTTCTCCCTGCAGAGTCTCTGTGTTCAAGTTTTCTATTGTTGTATAATCACTTCAAAAATTATTGAATTATTGTGATAGTAGTATTTATTTTACTCATGAATCTGTAGTTTGGGCATAACTCTATGAGGACAGCTCATCTTTGCTCCACCTGGCATTAGTTGGGCGGTTCAAAAGCTGGGGCGTGGAATCATTGGAATCGTCATTCAAATGTCTGGTCACTGAGGCTGGCTATTAGTTAGGATCTCATGTGGAGCTGTTATCAGAACACCTCATGCCATCTTGTCATATGGTGACTTGGCTTCTTTATAGCATTGTGGTTAGGTTCTCAAGGGTAAGTGTTTAGAGACAGAGAAAATCATGTGAGTGCTACATCTTTTTTTTTTTTTAACCTTGCCTTAAAAATTACACTTTAATTTCATCACATTCTTTAGAAGCAAGTCACTAAAACCAGGTCATATTCAAGGAGAGAGGAATTAGACTCTACCTTTAGATGTGAGAAATGTCAAAGAAATTGTGGACATGTTTTTAAAACTCCAAACTTTGAAAAGCCCACAGCTAACATCATCCTCAACAGGGAAAAACTGAGAGCTTTTTCCCTGAGATCAGGAACACGACAGGGATGCCCACTCTCACCGCTGTTGTTTAACATAGTGCTGGAAGTTCTAGCATCAGCAATCAGACAACAAAAGGAAATCAAAGGCATCAAAATTGGCAAAGATGAAGTCAAGCTTTCGCTTTTTGCAGATGACAGGATATTATACATGGAAAATCCGATAGACTCCACCAAAAGTCTGCTAGAACTGATACATGAATTCAGCAAAGTTGCAGGATACAAAATCAATGTACAGAAATCAGTTGCATTCTTATACACTAACAATGAAGCAACAGAAAGACAAATAAAGAAACTCATCCCATTCACAATCGCACCAAGAAGCATAAAATACCTAGGAATAAATCTAACCAAAGATGTAAAAGATCTGTATGCTGAAAACTATAGAAAGCTTATGAAGGTAATTGAAGAAGATATAAAGAAATGGAAAGACATTCCCTGCTCATGGATTGGAAGAATAAATATTGTCAAAATGTCAATACTACCCAAAGCTATCTACACATTCAATGCAATCCCAATCAAAATTGCACCAGCATTCTTCTCGAAACTAGAACAAGCAATCCTAAAATTCATATGGAACCACAAAAGGCCCCGAATAGCCAAAGTAATTTTGAAGAAGAAGACCAAAGCAGGAGGCATCACAATCCCAGACTTTAGCCTCTACTACAAAGCTGTAATCATCAAGACAGCATGGTGTTGACACAAAAACAGACACATAGACCAATGGAATAGAATAGAAACCCCAGAACTAGACCCACAAATGTATGGCCAACTCATCTTTGACAAAGCAGGAAAGAACATCCAATGGAAAAAAGACAGTCTCTTTAACAAATGGTGCTGGGAGAACTGGACAGCAACATGCAGAAGGTTGAAACTAGACCACTTTCTCACACCATTCACAAAAATAAACTCAAAATGGATAAAGGACCTGAATGTGAGACAGGAAACCATCAAAACCTTAGAGGAGAAAGCAGGAAAAGACCTCTCTGACCTCAGCCGTAGCAATCTCTTACTCAACACATCCCCAAAGGCAAGGAAATTAAAAGCAAAAGTGAATTACTGGGACCTTATGAAGATAAAAAGCTCCTGCACAGCAAAGGAAACAACCAACAAAACTAAAAGGCAACCAACGGAATGGGAAAAGATATTTGCAAATGACATATCGGACAAAGGGCTAGTATCCAAAATCTATAAAGAGCTCACCAAACTCCACACCCGAAAAACAAATAACCCAGTGAAGAAATGGGCAGAAAACATGAATAGACACTTCTCTAAAGAAGACATCCGGATGGCCAACAGGCACATGAAAAGATGTTCAACGTTGCTCCTTATCAGGGAAATACAAATCAAAACCACACTCAGATATCACCTCACACCAGTCAGAGTGGCCAAAATGAACAAATCAGGAGACTATAGATGCTGGAGAGGATGTGGAGAAACGGGAACCCTCTTGCACTGTTGGTGGGAATGCAAATTGGTGCAGCCGCTCTGGAAAGCAGTGTGGAGGTACCTCAGAAAATTAAAAATAGAACTACCCTATGACCCAGCAATAGCACTGCTAGGAATTTATCCAAGGGATACAGGAGTACTGATGCATAGGGGCACTTGTACCCCAATGTTTATAGCAGCACTCTCAACAATAGCCAAATTATGGAAAGAGCCTAAATGTCCATCAACTGATGAATGGATAAAGAAATTGTGGTTTATATACACAATGGAATACTACGTGGCAATGAGAAAGAATGAAATATGGCCTTTTGTAGCAACGTGGATGGAACTGGAGAGTGTGATGCTAAGTGAAATAAGCCATACAGAGAAAGACAGATACCATATGGTTTCACTCTTATGTGGATCCTGAGAAACGTAACAGAAACCCATGGGGGAGGGGAAGGAAAAAAAAAAAAAGAGGTTAGAGTGGGAGAGAGCCAAAGCATAAGAGACTGTTAAAAACTGAGAACAAACTGAGGGTTGATGGGGGGTGGGAGGGAGGGGCAAGTGGGTGATGGGTATTGAGGAGGGCACCTTTTGGGATGAGCACTGGGTGTTGTATGGAAACCAATTTGACAATAAATTTCATATATTAAAAAAAATAAAAAAATAAAATAAAACTCCAAACTTTGTTTTCTCTATGCTGCTTTTTTTCTGCTTATTTTGATCTCCATTTTTCATATCAGATATTTTCCTCTGTCATCTGATATTCATTGGTTGGATGTTCATAATCAAGACAGGGGTTCTAAAAACCCCCAAGTGTGTGAAAAGGTTTGTCAATTCTGACCTTTACTTTATTGCGGTCTGTTGGAGAAATTAAAAAATATGTTTAGGTATTTCTTCCTAAGCCAACCAGATTCCCTAGGGGGGAAAATGTACAATCTCTTCTTTGGAGGAGGAAGGTGAATATTCTGGGACATGAACAAAGGAAGAGAGATGTGATGCCTCAGATTCCAGTATGCAAATAATATCTAGATCCCCATTTTCTGTCCAGTACTTCCATTCTCAATTGAACTTGAAGTTCCATCTACTTATCCCCCTCTGGAAAATATAATTTTATTCTATATCTGGGGTGAAAGAAGGGCCATTCATCAGGTGGCTCATCAGAGTGTAGGAGGCAATGTGGGATCTGCATAGTTTTTAAACAGACTTTCAAACAATCCTTCTTATTCAATCACCACTTCTAGAGGAACCCAGCACCAGAAATCTGAGTCTTTGGACAATTGCTCCATGTAAATCAGGTGGATTTCTGCTTTCCCCACTGCTGCCGTAGGATTTCTTTTTAGTAGGTTTGCTAAGAATTTGTCACTCATATCCATCAGCTTGTCCACTTCCAAAATTCTGTTTTTGCTGTCTTCTCTTCCACCCTTCCCCTTCTTTAGATTTAGTCTTTTTTTTCCTCATTCAACTAATAATATTTATTTTTTATATGAAATTTATTGTCAAATTGGTTTCCATACAACACCCAGTGCTTATCCCACCAGGTGCCCTCCTCAATGCCCATCACCCACTTGCCCCTCCCTCCCACCCCCCATCAACCCTCAGTTTATTCTCAGGAGCTTTAGTCTTTTAAAAAATTCTTCTGTTGCCATTTGATGGATGAGGGGAGAAGCAAGTGTAAGGATGTGTTTAATCCATTAACTTTTCTCAGAACTCAACCTTATTTTTTAAAGCTTTACCTTCAGGTTACTCAATGCCAAGATTTTCCAGGTTCAACTATGCTCTTTGTAACATCCAATTTTCTGATTAGTCATTCTCTACTCCCTGGGAATCTCTCTAGCACTCACTTAACAAATCTTCTTCCATTTTTTTTTTTTTTTTTTTTTGCCAGATGTTTGTAGAAATCCTCCTAAGTGGCTGCTAACCATTTTCATGCCTTTTCTGAATGATTTGGTCCAGTTGCTTTAAAAAAAAAAAAAAAACCCAAACACTTCCAGATTAGATTATCCACATTAAAATCGTAACCTTCAATGTTCTTTCAGTACTTAATACTTTGGGGATTCTCCTCAAAGTTCCACTTTACATTTTTATTCCTATTCCAATCCCTGTCTGGATCACACATATGTATATCATGTTTCTACTTCACTTTTTTCTCAAAAGAAACATTAAATATCTAATACAATGATCACATTTACAAACACATGACATAATTTATTTTGTCTATAGATAAAGCAAAGTAAAATAAAATTCAAATTTTACTGGTGATTAGGATATTTCGCTAGAACTCACTTTTTTTCTTTAAATCCTCAGGGCAATCAATTGGAACTAATTACTGTCTACAATGAACACAGAAGCCTGGAATAGTTAAGAGTTTGTCAAATGTTGTGCAGCGAGATCATGGCAGAACTAAACTTAGTCCTTTTCAAACTTTCACACTGATTCATATGTGCTTAGAACCTGTTTTTAAAGGAATAAATAAGTGATATTAAACATTCATCTAGCTGAGGTAGATAATAAGCTGAGAACAAAATAATAAATTTTTATCCACCCATCACCCAATTCCAACAATTTTCAATTCATGATCTGTCTCATCTCATTCATACCCCACATATTTCTGTAATTGGATTACTACAAAGCAAATCCCTGAAATCATATCATTTCATAAATGATAAACCTTTAAGTTGAAAATCAATCAATAGTTTAGATTAACTAGTATCAATTACCTGTAACAGGTTTAAACTATGAATAAAAAGTTCCTAATTAAAAGTGAGCTCTGAACAGGCTGAATTTGGCTTACAGGCCAGAGAATGCAGATCCCTGGCCTCCCGGATCTCTCACTAATTAATGAATTAAATAAAATCTTTGGAGGATCCAAGATGGAGGAACAGGATGGAAGGTTTTTGTGGGTCTCGTGTCCATGAAATACAGCCAGATCAACACTAAACCATCCTACACACCTAGAAAACTGATTGGAGGATTAACACAACAATCTGCATAACCTGAACCACAGAATTCAGCAGGTACGTGGCGCAGAGAGGTGAACTTGGGGAGTGAGAAGGAGCAGGAAGGGAGGTGCTTTTGCGAGCAGAGAGAGGACGGAGACTGGGGGGGAGGAATACAGGAAAAGCACCCCTCCCCAAAAGCAGCTGGAGAGAAAGTGTAAAATTGGAAACAGCCTCAGGGACTAAACTAAAAAGGGAGAAAGGAGAAAGGAGAGGGTTTAAATTCCATTAAGACTGTAAACAAGGGGAGCGCAAAGTCTGCAAGTCCACAGCTCGATACCTGGCGGTGCTCTGGTGGGAAAGGCAAATCCCCAGGAACAGAGTGGGGTCCGGGAGGTTCTCAGGCCACATGGGGAAAAGCAGTTCCACTGATGGAAGGACATTTGGTAGAGACTGTTGAAGCCACCTGGTCCCAGAAGACCCCAGAAAATGGCTACAATCACTGGTGCTGGAACAAGGTCGTTGAGGGTGAAGCCTGGGGCCAGATGTGTGCATGATTTTCCATAATCCCTGAAAGGCTGCTGCTACACTATCTTGCGAACTTTTTCTGGGGCGGGCTGGCATCTGGCTGCAGTCTTAGGGCACCAGCAGCAGCAGGGTCCAGCAAGTGTTCCTGGGTGCAGCCGGCACCCAGTCATCGCTCGGTGAGACCCTCCTGCAGAGGGGCAGAACGGGTCAAAGCCGCAGTCCTAGTCTGACTTCTAGGGGAAAACGAACAGTCCTACTTCAGTCTGTAAGCAGGTCCATCTATTCAATTTTCTTTCTTTTTTTTTCTCTTTTACACTTTTCTTTTTCTTGAATATAGAAAGAGAAAAATTCATTTTTATTTTCAATTTTTATTAAAAATATTTTTATTTAATTTTTATTACTATATTTTTTACTTTTGTGTACATTTTTTCAAATTCTATTTTACATCCATCATTTTATTTTAGCCTACTTCAGTGTATTCACCTTTTCAAATTTTCAAACGATTTCCTTTTTTTTTTTCCTTTCTGTTTCTTTTTTCTCCTTTTCATTTCTTTTCTTTTTCTTGAATGCAGAAAGAGGAAAACTTCATTTTTACTTTCAATTTCTATTAAAAATATTTTTCTTTAAAATTTTTTACTATATTTTTTGCTTTTATGTAAATTTGTTCAAATTCTATTTTACTTCCATCATTTTAATTTAGTCTACTACAGTGTATTCACTTTTTCAAATTTAAAATGATTTCTTTTTTCTTCTTTCTCTTTTTCATTTCTTTCCTTTTTCTTGAATACAGAAAGAGAAAAAATTCATTTGTACTTTTAATTTTTATTAAAAATATTTTTAAAACTTTTTTTCCACTATACCATTTACTTTTGTGTGTATTTTTTCAAATTCTATTTCACTCCCATCATCTCATTTTAGTCTACTTCAGTGTATTTATTTTTTCAAATTCTCAAACAATTTCCTTTTTTTTCCTCCCCCCCTTTTATTTTCTCTAATCTGTCAAACCACTTCAACACCCAGACCAAAACACACCTAGGATCTAGCATCATTTATTCGATTTGTGTGTGTGTGTGTGTGTGTGTGTGTGTTTAATTTTTTAATTTTAATATTTTTTTAATTTTAATTTTTTTAATTTTAATTTTTCTACCTCATTAATTCATTTTTTCCCTTCAAAATGACAAAACAAAGGAATTCACCCCAAAAGAAAGAGCATGAAGAAATGACAGCCAGGGATTTAACCAACACAGATACAAGCAAGATGTCTAAGCCAGAATTTAGAATCATGATAATAAGAATACTAGCTGGAGTTGAGAATAGATTAGAATCCCTTTCTGCAGAGATAAAAGCAGTAAAAAATAGCCAGAATGAAATTAAAAATGCTATAACTGAGCTGCAATCACGGATGGATGCCACAGCAGCAAGGATGGATGAGGCAGAACAGAGAATCAGTGATACAGAAGACAAACTCATAGAGAATAATGAAGCAGAAAAAAAGCGGGAGATTAAGGCAAAAGAGCACGATTTAAGAATTAGAGAAATCAGTGACTCATTAAAAAGGAACACCATCAGAATCATAGGGGTCCCAGAAGAGGAAGAGAGAGATATAGGGGTAGAAGGGTTATGTGAGCAAATCATAGTGGAAAACTTTTCTAACCTGGGGAAAGACACAGACATCAAAATCCAGGAAGCACAGAGGACCCACATTAGATTCAGCAAAAACCAACCATCAACAAGGCATATCATCGTCAAATTCACAAAATATTCAGGCAAGGAGAGAATCATAAAAGCAGCAAGGGAAAAAAGTCCCCAACCTACAAGGGAAGACAAATCAGGTTTGCAGCAGACCTATTCACAGAAACTTCGCAGGCCAGAAAGGAGTGGCAGGATATATTCAGTGTGCTGAATCAGAAAAATATCCCACCAAGAATTCTTTATCCAGCAAGGCTGTCATTCAAAACAGAAGGAGAGATAAAAAGTTTCCCAGACAAACAAATATTAAAGGAGTTTGTGAACACTAAACCAGCCCTACAAGAAATTTTAAGGGGGACTCTCTGAGGGAGAAAAGATGAAAAAAAATATATATATATATATAATAATATATTATATTATTATACATATAATAAATACCAAAAGCAACAAAGATTAGAAAGGCCCAGAGAACAACACCAGAAACTCCAACTCTACAAGCAACATAATGGCAATAAATTCATATCTTTCAGTACTCACTCTAAACATCAATGGACTCAATGCTCCAATCAAAAGACATAGGGTAACAGAATGGATAAGAAAACAAGATCCATCTATATGCTGTTTACAAGAGACCCACTTTAGACCTAAAGACACCTTCAGATTGAAAGTAAGTGGATGGAGAACCATCTATCATCTATCATCTACCAGGTCAACAAAAGAAAGCCAGAGTAGCCATACTTATATCAGACAATCTAGACTTTAAAATAAAGACTGTATCGGGGCGCCTGGGTGGCTCAGTCGGTTGAGCGCCCGACTTCAGCTCAGGTCATGATCTCACAATCCGTGAGTTCAAGCCCCATGTCGGGCTCCATGCTAACAGCTCAGAGACTGGAGCCTGCTTCAGATTCTGTGTTTCCCTCCCTCTGCTCCTTCCCCACTCATGCTCTGTCTCTCTCTGTCTCTCGAAAATGAATAAATGTTAAAAAAAAATTTAAAAAAAAGACTATCAAGAGATGCAGAAGGGAATTATATCATAATCAAGGGGTCTATCCACCAAGAATACCTAACAATTGTAAACATTTATGCACCAAATGTGCAAGTACCCAAATATATAAATCAATCACAAACATAAAGAAACTCATCGATAATAATACCATAACAGTAGGAGACTTCAACACCACACTCACAACAATGGACAGATCATTTAATCAAAAAATCCACAAGGAAACAATGGCTTTGAGTGACACACTGGACCAGAGGGACTTAACACATATATTCAGAACTTTTCATCCTAAAGCAGCAGAATATACATTCTTCTCCAGTGCACATGGAACGTTCTCCAGAATAGACCATATACTGGGACACAAATCAGCCCTAAGTAAGTACAAAATGATCAAAATCATACCATGCATATTTTCAGACCACAAAGCTATGAAACTCGAAATCAACCATAAGAAAAAATTTGGAAAGGTAACAAATACTTGGAGACTGAAGAACATTCTACTAAAGAAGGAATGGGCTAACCAATGGGTTAACCAAGAAGTAAAAGAGGAAATTAAAAAGTATATGGAAGTCAGTGAAAATGATAATACCACAACCCAAAACCTCTGGGACACAGCAAAGGCAGTCATAAAAGGAGAGTATATAGCAATCCACGCCTTCCTAAAGAAGGAAGAAAGATCTCAGATACACACACAACCTAATCTTATGCCTTAAGGAGCTGGAAAAAGAACAGCAAATAAAACCCAAAACCAGCAGAAGGCAGGAAATAATAAAGATTAGAGCAGAAATTAATGCTATCGACACCAAAAATAACCAAAACAAAACAAAACAAAAAAACAGTAGAACAGATCAATGAAACCAGAAGCTGGTTCTTTGAAAGAATTAACAAAATTGATAAACCATTAGCAAGTATGATCAAAAAGAAAAAGGAAAGGACCCAAATAAATAAAATCAAGAATGAAAGAGGAGAGATCACAACCAACACAGCAGAAATAAAAACAATAATAAGAGAATATTATGAGTAATTATATGCCAATACAATGGTCAATCTGGAAGAAATAGACAAATTCCTAGAAACATATATGCTACCAAACCTGAAATAAGAAGAAATAGAAAATTTGAACAGACCCATAACCAGTAAGGAAATCGAATTAGTAATCATTTTAAATCTGCCAAAAAACAAGAGTCCAGGGCCAGATGGCTTTCCAGGGGAATTCTACCAAACATATAAGGAAGACTTAACACCTATTCTCTTGAAGCTGTTCCAAAAAGTAGAAACGGAAGGAAAACTTCCAAACTCTCTGAAGCAAGCATTACCTTGATTCCAAAACCAGACAGAGACCCCGCTAAAAAGGAGAACTATAGACCAATTTCCCTCATGAACATGGATGCAAAAATCCTCAACAAGATATTAGCCAACCAGATCCAACAATACATTAAAAAAATTATTCACCACGACCAAGTGGGATTTATACCTGGGATGCAGGGCTGGTTCAATATCTGCAAAACAATTAACGTGATTCATCACATCAATAAAAGAAAGGACAAGAACCATATGATCCTCTCAATAGATGCAGAGAAAGCATTTGACAAAATACAGCATCCTTTCTTCATAAAAACCCTCAAGAAAGTAGGGATAGAAGGAGCATACCTCAAGATCATAAAAGCCATATATAAAAGACCCAACGTTAATATCATCCTCAATGGGGAAAAACCGAGAGCTTTCTCCCTAAGGTCAGGAACAAGACAGGGATGTCCACTCCTGCCACTGTTGTTCAACATAGTATTGGAAGTCTTAGCCTCTGCAATCAGACACCCCAAAGAAATAAAAGGCATCCAAATCAGCCAGGGGGAGGTCAAACTTTCACTCTTCGCAGATGACATGATACTCTACATGGAAAACTCAAAAGATTTCAACAACAACAAAAAAACTGCTAGAACTGATTCATGAATTCAACAAAGTTGCAGGATATAAAATCAACACACAGAAATCGGATGCATTCCTATACAACAACAATGAAGCAACAGAAAGAGAAATCAAGGAATCGATCCCATTTACAGCTGCACAAAAAAACATAAAATACCTAGGAATAAATCTAACCAAAGAGGTGAAAAATCTATACGCTGAAAACTATAGAAAGCTTGCTTATGAAAGAAATTGAAGAAGACAGAAAAAAATGGAAAAAGATTCCATGCTCCTGGATAGGAGAACAAATATTGTTAAAATGTCGATACTACCCAAAGCAATCTACATATTCAATGCAATCCCTATCAAAATAACACCAGCATTCTTCACACAGATAGAACAAATAATCCCAAAATTTGTATGGAACTAGAAAAGACCCTGAATAGCCAAAGAGATCTTGAAAAAGAAAACCAAAACAGGAGGCATCACAATCCCAGACTTCAAGCTATACTACAAAGTTGTAATCATCAAGACAGTATGGTACTGGCACAAAAACAGACACTCAAATCAATGGAAGAGAATAGAGAACCCAGAAATGGACCCACAAACGTATGGCCAACTAATCTTTGACAAAGTAGGAAAGAATATCCAATGGAATAAAGACAGTCTCCTCAGCAAGTGGTGCTGGGAAAACTGGACAGCGACATGCAGAAAAATGAACCTGGACCACTTTCTTACACCATACACAAAAATAAACTCAAAATGGATGAAAGACCTCAATGTAAGACAGGAAGCCATCAAAATCCTTGAGGAGAAAGCAGACAAAATCTCTTTGATCTTGGCCACAGTAACTTCTTACTCAACACATCTCCAGAGGCAAGGGAAACAAAAGCAAAAATGAACTGCTGGGACCTCACCAAAATAAAAAGCTTCTGCACAGCAAAGAAGGAAACAATCAGCAAAACTAAAAGGCAACTGACAGAATGGGAGAAGCTATTTGCAAATGACATATCAGATAAAGGGTTAGTATCCAAAATCTATAAAGAACTTATCAAACTCAACACCCAAAAAACAAATAATCCAGTGAAGGAATGGGCAAAAGACATGAATAAACACTTCTCTAAAGAAGACATCCAGATGGCCAACCGACACATGAAAAAATGCTCAACATCATCCATCACAAGGGAAATACAAATCAAAACCGCAATGAGATACTACCTTACACCTGTCAGAATGGCTAACATTAACAACTCAGGCAACAACAGATGTTGGAGAGGATGTGGAGAAAGAGGATCTCTTTTGCATTGCTGGTGGCAATGCAAGCTGGTGCAGCCACTCTGGAAAACAGTATCGAGGTTCATCAAAAAACTAAAAATAGAACTACCCTACGACCCAGCAATTGCACTACTAGGTATTTATCCAAGGGATACAGGTGTGCTGTTTCAGATGGACACATGCACCCCCATGTTTATAGCAGCACTATCAACAATAGCCAAAGTATGGAAAGAGCCCAAATGTCCATCGATGGATGAATGGATAAAGATATGGTATATATATACAATGGAGTATTACTTGGCAATCAAAAAGAATGAAATCTTGCCATTTGTAACTACGTGGAGGGAACTGGAGGGTATTACACTAAGTGAAATTAGTCAGTCAGAGAAAGACAAAAATCATATGACTTCACTCACATGAGGACTTTAAGAGAAAAACAGATGAACATAAGAGAAGGGAAACAAAAATAATATAAAAACAGGGAGGGGGACAAAACAGAAGAGACTCATAAATATGGACAACAAACTGAGGGTTACTGGAGGGGTTGTGGGGGGGGGGTGGGCTAAATGGGTAAGGGACACTAAGGAATCTACTCCTGAAATCATTGTTGCACTATATGCTAACTAATTTAGATGTAAATTTTTAAAAATAAAAAAATAAAATTAAAAAAATAATAAAGAAAATAAAAGTGAGCTCTATGAAGGTGACCATGTATGGATATTATTTTATATTTCAACAGGAAAATGTATGTACTGATCTAAGCCAAGATAGGCAAACCTCAGAAATCTCAGCTTTGAGCTTGACAATTACCCAACCTCTTGACTCTAGGTCTAACTTCTGCCCTTTGTACTTGAACTTCATTTTAGTTTCACTGGTTTGAGCTGCTCTCAACAGATGTGGACTTGCCTCACCTCTCTGGTTCTTCCTATTCTATTTCAAATAGTATTTATCTCTACATTTTGAAGCACAGGTTAATTTCCAAAACAAAATAGAAATTCATCCAATGCTTATTTAAACAGTGAGGAGGATGGCAAAGAAATCTCAGTGAAGGAAGAACTACTGGTCATGGCTCTGGGCTCATCTGATCAAAGTAGCAGTTTTCCTTTCAATTTTTAGTATGTTTTGCTGCTCACAAAAATTTTGACACCCAATTACTTCTCATCTGCAGAATCATTCAAATAACCTCGGGGGTGCAAACCAGCCAGGGTGGCCCCTGCATCAGGCACAACCAGGGGACCCCTGTGGGTTGCCCAACCAGGCTTTATTTCTAATAATCCCTTAGCAGCTTGGATCTTAGACAGAAGATGCCTTCTTGGTGCCATTAAGAGCTTTTTAGGAAACAATGTAAGTGTCCATCAATGGATGAATGGATAAAGAAGATGTGGTATGTGTATACAAAAAAGAAGGAAATCCTGTCATTTGTGACAACATGAACGAAACTTGAGGGCATTATGCTAAGTGAAATAAACCAGACCAGAGAAAGACAAATAGTGCATAGTGTCACTTGTACATGGAATTTTAAAAAATAAAGTCGAACTTAGAAACAGAGTAGAAATGTAGTTACCAAGGGTGGGGGGAGGTAAGAAATAGGGATAGGTTGGTTAAAGGGCATAAACTTTCAACTATAAGATGGATAAGGTCTGAGGACCTAATGTAAAATGTGGTTGACTACAGTTGATAACACTGTACTGTATAATTGAGATTTGTTAAGAGAGTACTTCAATGTTTCTCCATATATGTGTGTATGTATGTGTGACATGGTGAATATGGTAATTAACTAGGGAAGAATCCTTTCACAAGGTACACATATATCAAATCATCACAGTGCAAGCTTTAAATACCTTACATTTTTGTCAATTACACCTCAACAAAGCTGGGAAAAAAAGAGCTTTCCATTAATGTAGAAGGAACGAAGGGGGTGAGAGAAGAACACTCTTTTCCTGGAGTGTTTCCTTACAGAGTGCTCACTGTTCCAATAGCAGGAGACACTTTGTGGATATAAGAAACTATTTTTTTAACAGTGCTGTCTTCTAAATGAGAGAAAGTCCAGATGCCAGACAGTGTTCTGCCACCAGAAGGCCTATGTCAGCATCACCATGTGGACTCGTGCAGTAAAGCCCCAGAAGAGAGTTGGGGTCGGTGTCGGGCTCAGCTCAGAAGGAGGAACTTCAGAGTGTGCACTCCCAACTCCAGTGAGGACTTGCCTGTGTGACCTCAGGTCACAGACTTCATCAGGACCCTCATGGGTAAAGCAGAATTCACAACACCAAGCCAACCACACAGGTCATGTGAGTGCAACAGCAGCCCTGCTGAGAAGGTGTTAGAGAATAAAACACTTCATTCTTGCAAAAAAAATGAACCTTTCCACTAATATCTATGCCCCCAAATTGTGACCGCTGGGTCCTTGATTTGTACAAGTAAGAGAGAGAAACGGTTTTGGAGAGCAAACTGTCTTGGCCCTGAGAATAATTTCTTACTTGTGTAGTTGAGGACGGTTTATTATGGGTCTGTTTAGTGTCACAGTCAAGGGAGGGAAGGCATAAAAGGCTGATCCAAGAAGCCATCTTGCTCAGAGGAGTGATGAAGTACATTTTTGTGTGCTGAGGCACTCTTATGGGTTAGATTTCTTTGCAGAATGAGCCTAAGTAGGCAGGTACAAGAATAGAATGGCTCACTAAAAGAAGATTATTAGTGAAACCAGAGGCTTATCTGGCCCTGTGTCTCTGGGGGAGCCGTACAAAGAGGGAGAACTAATCCATTCCAAGAAGAAGAAAGAGATGGCGCCTTATCCCTAATTTGATATATCACTCATATGGTGGGTGGGAAAGTTCTTTCAAGTCCTTTTGGCCTGGGCAGTAAATTATTCTTCAAGTTTCTGTTTTGTAGTGGTCAGTGAGCTGTGAGTCATACAGTGACTCATAGCACCATCATCAATGTATATTTTGGGGTGACACTGGGTTCTCGGGTTCATACTGATAAGGCAAGCTAGCCTTTGTTGTGACTGAGTCTTTTTCCGTGCTACGTGTTTTCTGTGTTTTCTTAGCTGCCACAGTCATCCTGATGGTGTCATACCACTCAGAGTGACAGAAATGCAAAACACTCTTTGAAACTAGGCAGACAAGAACAGTAAGCATTTGGAGAATTTAAAAATGCACACCCACATGTCGGGTCCATTAACTATGTATTTGTAAAATCATTTTAATTTTTATCTTGCTTTAACAAAAGGAAGTACACTGATGTTCTGTTTCGGAAAAATATTCTCATTCTGCTGCTCAATAGCTATGTGACCTAGGGCTCATCTCTTAATTTCTGAGGGCCTCAAGTTTCCTTGTTCACCGTATACAGCACTTATTCTATAGTAACATATTAGGCTTCAAAAAAAAAAAAAAAAAGCCTAAAAAGTAGCAGAACATATATCTCTCATTCAAAAGGCCTTCTTGGGCCATGCCTCCCTCAACCCAGGCTATGCCCACTGATGATCTCTCTGTGAGCAGCTGACGGTTTGAGCTTGGTTTACAGGCGGTTCATACAATATGCTGGCACTAGTGAGAAATAAAGGACGGGAAACTTAGAGCCCCATTCAAGTATATTCATCCATTGAACATTTATCCAACATCTACTATGTACCAGGCACCAATCTAGATGCCAAGGATACAGCAATGTCAAAACCGAACAAGTTTTGACTCTCATAGAGCTTACCTTGTAGTGTGGGAAGATGGACAGTAAACATCATAAATAAGTTAATTGTATAGAAGGTGTAAAGACCTATGGAAAATTAGATTAGGCTGTGAGCTAAGGAGTGCTGGTATATTGGCAGGGATTGAAATTTTCAATAGTAGGTTTGAGCTTGGGTTCACTCCAAAGGTGACAATGAGCAAACTTGAATGAGGTGAGAGAGTGAGCCATAAGGATACCTTAAGAAGAGAAAAGAGCCACTGCAGACAGCCAGGGATGGAAACATAGCTGGTATGTCGGAAGGAGGAAGTGCAAAATGGCCAGTGGCTGGAGCAGAGTGAATTCAGTGGAGAGTAAGACATGTGGTTGGAGGTATATAGGAAGCCAAAGCATATAGGACTTTGTAGGGGCTTTGTAAGACTTTTGACTTTTACTTTGAACAAATGGGAAGCCACTGGAGGATTTTGAGCAGAGGAGTAGCAAGTTCTGTCTTACATTTTATAAAAAAGATCAATCTGTTCAGTGTGTTAAAGAATAAAATGAAGTGAAGTGGTAACTTTGGAGATGCTAAAGCCATTTAGGAGACAAAAAGATCCCTATGCTTTATGCCCACTCTCATGGGTCCAAACTACATCTATCTTCTCTCCCTATTTGCCCCTGATTTTCTATGATTCCTTCCAGGCCTCTGACCAATGAGCCAAGCCATTCACCACTGCCCAGGAGCCTTGAATACCTACACTACAGGCCTCTTCTCCCTGTTTGGTTACATTCATGTGAAGTCAGTCTGAGTGGAGTTACAATCATGTGTTACACTCATGTGTAAAGCTGCATAATGGTTAAGGCAAGGAAAATGGCCAAAGACACCCAAGATGGGTTAAATTGAGAGGATATGAAGGGACACAGAAGAAGTGTCTCAGACATAAGGAGTGTAGGTTACGGTTAAATTTATGATATAGCCCTTAAAGCACAATTAAGACAATATTGTGTCAGAACTGGGTGAGGAATAGACATTCACCAAACATCCTGCAAATGTAGATGAATGCCTCGCCTTACTTAAGGAGAGGATACGTAATTTCCTGCTTTTTTGTGAGAGGTGGCTACATTATACTCTGAAGGAACATGTTTTTGAGGAAGAACGCATTTTTTAGCTAGCATGTAAGTGGATGCTAGCAGCCAAAGAGTGGACTATGGTGGTTATTTTCCTTTTTAAAAAATGCTTTGGCTGCCTAGCATCTGATTCCCTTAATAAGTGTGGAGAATTTGCAATTGTGTGATGTTGGTGGGAAGTAGGGCCTTGTCTACTGCAATGGAAACTGAAAGTGCCAGATAATTTTTCACCCTGATCCTTCCAATAAGGGCATGAGCACCTAGCTCAACTAGTCAGATGCTCTTGCCTAGGAATTTCTTTTTTTTTTTTTTTTAACGTTTATTTATTTTTGAGACAGAGAGAGACAGAGCATGAATGGGGGAGGGTCAGAGAGAGAAGGAGACACAGAATCTGAACCAGGATCCAGGCACTGAGCTGTCAGCACAGAGCCTGACGCAGGGCTCAAACTCACGGACCGCGAGATCATGCCCTGAGCTGAAGTTGGACGCTTAACCGACTAAGCCACCCAGGCGCCCCGACTTGCCTAGGAATTTCAATCTGAAGAAAGATCTGCCCCGACTTGCCTAGGAATTTCAATCTGAAGAAAGATCTGCGGGGCGCCTGGGTGGCTCAGTTGGTTGAGCGTCTGACTTTGGCTCAGGTCATGATCTCACGGATTGTGAGTTCGAGCCCCATGTCGGGCTTTGTGCTGACAGCTCAGAGCCTGGAGCCTACTTCTGATTCTGTGTCCCTCTCTCGCTCTGGCCTTCTCCCACTCATGCTCTGTCTCTCTGTCTCTCTCTCTAGAATAAATAAAACATTAAAAAGAAAAAAGAAAGATCTGCACATAAGTAATTAATTCATTCCACTAATAAAGATGGAAGCATCCAGTGTCCAGTGACAGCAATGTGTCCTGTCCAGGATGGCAGCAGCAATATCATAACTGCTATTCCTCAAATGTGGCATGACCTTGAATCTGGTTCTGCCTATCTAGATTTTTACAGCTCCTGCTATTTTCCAAACCTGGTTCTTCAGCCTTCCTATTGAGCCTTCCTGAGAACTACCAATATCCTTTCAACAAATTTCTTTTTTTTCCCCTTAAATTTAGGAAAATTGATTATTATTGTGCATAACAAAAATTCCTGCCTGGTATACCAACCATTACTTACCCAATATTTTTCTATTCTCCCATCATCCTTGCTATTTGAATCTAGATTTTTAAAAGGTCAGCCATGTAGCTCCAGCCAAGCTGCTTACATTCCCACTTCCCTTTCAGCTAAGTGTGTCCACATGACACAGAAATGGCTAATAAGGTGTAATCAAAATTCTGTTAATATATCATATTAGATACACCTTGTGTGTTACCTCCTATTCTTTCAGTATCAACTTGTCCCAGCCCTTAGCCACTTACCCCATCTCAATTATTGCTGTGGTGACAAACTCCATGCTGTATGAAGTTCTACTGCCTGAATCCAACATCCAGAGTCTCTGGCTCTGCCTCTTCCTACCATTCTCAAACTCAGGGGAAGGACTACATTTCAGGACATGGACATTGGTTCCCCTAGTAGCTGTTCAAAGCCAGGTAACACTACCTAGAAAAGTGAAAACTTAAACCAACAAGAGGCAGGACGTGGGAGAAAACCAGATGATAAATACTTTTTTTCACTCCTCCATCTACTAGACTGTTCTAAGCCATGGCTTTTCTACATAGCCTGTATGGTGGCATCTACACAGCCTGTATGGTAGCCTGTATACATGGCCAAAAGAATAGACTTGATCAAACAAAAGCTCTGTCTCTTAGTACCTTGAGCAGAGAAGCAGTACCTGGCATAGAAGTATATCAAGTTTCACCTACTTGCTTCCTCACTCCTCCTTTATCTCACTCTTGCTACCAGGGGATAGTACCTCCCAATAAGGCATTATCACCTAAACCTTGCCAAGAGCCTTGATTTTTCTAGGGAAACCCTGCCAAAACAATCTCTTTTAAGACCTTTTCTGATAAACAGAGCAGGCTGGCACAGTCCTTTCTCCCTTCTTCCCACCTTAAACATGGACATGATGTCTGAAGACATTTTGTAAACATTTGGGAAAGGCCAAAAGAATCAACAAAGCACCGGTCCTGACAGAGTCAAGTTGCTGAACCATAGTCAACAGTTTAACTACCTGTAAAACTCTTGCACATGAGAAAAACTGATTTCATTTTTTAAACCATTAAAGTAGGGTTTCCTGATACTTGCAGCTGAATAAAATCCTAACAGATATACCTACCCAAGAGCTATATTTCCAATTTCTTAATAGTATGTATTGTCACACAATCAAGGTATTATAATAAAAGCTAAAACTTTTATGCAGAAATAGTTTTTTTTTATTTTGCTTTGTTTATGTGAAGCATGGCTCTCGATCCAATTTCCAGTAAACATAGTGAATATTTCCACCTCTCTTATCTGGCCCACTCTGCAATTCCATATGCTCCTTACCATCTCTCTGGGAGTTCTTAAGCCTCCTACTTTTGAGTTTCTCTCCAATGTTTATGTTTTTGACTTCTGGGTCCCTTTCACTGAGGCTTCCTTACAAACACATATTACACAGATCTTCTCTGAACACTGTGTGTGTGTGTGTGTGTGTGTGTGTGTGTGTGCACGTGCACGTGTGTGCGTGCTGGGTCACTGAGAGATTCATCTGTGTTATGAAAGGGAGAAATGCCAGATTTAAAACAAACAACCAAACAGATGCGTGCATACACACACACACACACACACACACACACACACACATACATACAATCTTCTAGAAACTACTAAGAACAGAGTAAAAAGGGGCAAGTAAGGGATTCTGTCCTATCCTCCATTATTTTAGGCCTCCAGCAGAGAAGAGAAATACATATTTTAGTCCTTCAGTGATCTAAGACTTAGAATCACCTTCAGTGATCTAAGACTTAGAATCACTTATAACCAATGATAGCAATGGAGAATCCTTCAATCTGGCAGTGCTGGAATAGATATGTAAAAGAAAGACCCTAGGGGTGACTGGGTGGCTTAGTTAAGTGTCTGACTCTTGATCTCACCTCAGGTCTTTATCTCAGGGTCGTGAGTTCAAGCCCTGCATTGGGTTCCATGCTGAGCATGAAGCCTACTTTAAAAAAAAAAAAAAGACCCTAAACTTCTTCTAGTTTAAAAAAATTTTTTTAATGTTTATTTATTTTTGAGACAGAGAAAAGAGGCAGAGTGTGAGAACGGGAGGGGCAGAGAGAAAGGGAGACACAGAATTCAAAGCAGGCTCCAGGCTCTAAGCTGTCAGCACAGATCCCAATGCAGGGCTCGAACTCACGAGCAGTGAGATTGTGACCTGAGCCGAAGTCAGACGCTCAACCAACTGAGCCACCCAGGTGCCCCAAAGACCCTAAACTTCTGATTGCTTCATAGATTAGCAGAGTCTATCCTTTGTGAAAGAAAATGGAAGAGATACCAGATTTTTAATAATATATACCAAAAAAACTACACTTTATTCATATAAATTTAATAGGTATAATCTCCTTCGATGTTCAGTATATTTTATTCTTTCGCAAAATTATTTTAGAATTAGCTCAAAGACCCATATAGCAGATGACAAGAAGTCCAGTATCACATTCTTAGACCCCTCTTGTCTCTTCTTAACTATCCTAGAACCTTGTACTACAAAGGAGTTCTGCAGAACTTTCCCTCCAAAATAAGACAGAAAGAACCTTGCTGTCTATCTTCCAATGCTGCTACAGAACATTGGATCTCCTCCTCTGTCATTGTTCATCTTGCCTACAAAAGATTTTCATATGCCCCTACCCTCCAGGTACCCAGAGATCACCAACCTCCTCCAGAAAGAGGCTACTCAAAGGCACTTTCACTATTCTACAACCAGGGTACCCCTTGCCAATTTTCTAGGTTCTCCATTTTCCTACAAAGTCTTAGTGCTCCCAAAGGCACTATGTAGAACTGACTCAGTCCTCTCTACAGTGGAACCCGCAACCACTAGCCCACTGCACAATCTCAAAGAACCAGGCAGGAGTTGGGTCACTTTGCTTTTCAATCTCCCAAACACAAAAGATTCCTTTCCTTTCTCAACAAAGGAAGATGGACCTTCAAATTATGCAGGGCTATCTATAGATGGATGTGTTCAGAATAGACCACAGATGCCTGGAAACACCTTTGGTTCCATAATCACAAAGGCTTAACCTCTAAATGGAAAAAATACCTTCTGATCCTCAAAGTGTAAATTATTACTTCATGACCATCAAGGGAACTTTTAGGCATCCCTCTTCCCAAAAGCTATGAAAATAAAACACAAGTATAGCATTTAGTAGATTCCCTCCTTCACACACAATAACCAGGAAGAAAACTTAATGGAAACACTCTGCTGTATAATGGACCCCCTACTGGTTTGTCTGCACAGACTCTCAAATTCTGAAAAATGGCCTGTACCATCCATATAGTCAAGCAGTAGTCTTCCAATCTTCCTCTCTTTTTTTCTGACTTTTCTGGTTTAATTTGAACATTTTATATGATTCCGTCTTCTCTCCTCTCTTGGTATAATCAATCATTATTCTTTATTAATTTTTTAATTGTTGTCCTAGAATTTGCAACATACAGTTACAAACTAAATCCACTTTCAAATGACAGAGTATTCCTAATTCCTCTCTCCTCACCTTAGAACATTGCTATCATTCATTTCACTTGTCCATAGCTATAATCACCAAATACAGAATATTATTTTCAGCAGTTGTCTATTAGATAAATTCAGAATAAAAGATTTTATTTTACCTTCACTTAATCCTTCTCTAACATTCCTCTTTCTTTATGTAAATCCAAGTTTGTGAACTATTTCATTTTCCTACTCTCCGAAGAACTTCTTTTAACATTTCTTGCAAGGCAGGTTTATTAGTGACAAATTCCCTCAATTTTTATTTATCTGAGAAAGCCTTTATTTCTTCTTCACTTTTGAATAATTTCAATGGATACAGAAATGCAGGTTGGTGGCTTCTTTCAAGACCTGAAATATTTTTCTCTATCTTCTTGCTTACCTGGTTTATAAAGAGAAGTTCTCTGTATTCTTATCCTATTCTTCTGTAAGTAAAGTATTTTTTTTCCCTTTCTGGCTTCTTTCAAGATTTTCTCTTTGTCTTAGGTTTTCTGAAGTTTGAATATAATATGACTAGAGGTAAACTTTTTGGTATTTATCTTTCTTGGTGCTCCCTGATTTTGCTGGAACTCTGGTTTGGTGTTTGTCATTAGTTCCAGGAAATAGCCATTATCAATGCAAATATTTCTTCTTCTTTTTTCTCTCTTTCCTCTCCTTTTGATAGTCCCATTACATGTATTACTTTTCATAATTGTTCCATATTTCTTGAATATTTCATAACTTTTTTTTTCATTCTTTTTTCTCTTTTGCTTTTCAGTTCATGAAATTTCTATCGGCATATCTTTAAGCTCCCTGATTCTTTCCTTGGGCATGTGCAGTCTACTGATGAACCCATCAGAGTCATTCTTTATTTCTACTACAGTGTTTTGTTTTGTTTTTTATTTCTAGCATTTCCTTTTTATTTCTTTCCATCTCTGGGCTTACATTACCCATATGCTCTTGTATATTGCCCACTTTTGCCATCAGAGCCCTCAGCCTATTAATCATAGTTATTTTAAATTCCTTGCCTGACAATTTCAAAATCTCTGCCATATCTGAGTCTGGTTCTATTGCTTGCTTTGTCTCTTCAGATTTTTTGTTGTTGTTGCTTTTTAGCATGTCTTCTAAATTTTGTTGAAAGCCAGATATAATGTATTGGGTAATAGGAACAGAAGTAAGTTGGCCTTTAATATGAAGGTTTTTCTGGCTAGAAGTTACACTGTATCTATCGTTTGCTGTAATTTTAGGTGTCTGAGGCTTCAATCTCCTCTAGGGTCCTTTGTTTGATCTCTTCTGTTGCATTTGGGTTTCCCTATAAACTCCTTCTTAAATAGAGTTTGAGCCTTCCAGTCATTTCAGCTGTAATTCTGTTATTATACAGGAGCCTTGTGATGTCATAAGGGGTGTCATGGAGGCAAGCATTCTGTAATTCTATGATTACGTTTCAATCTTGCAGTGGGCTTGTGCCCCTAGGGTGTGACTTCTAAGCTCTCCCCTCTTCCACACACACATGCTCACATGAAGCACAAAGGTCAGCAAGAGCTGCAGTTAGGTATTTCCTTTCCTACATTTCACTGAGACCCTATAAAATAAATGTCCACACTAAGTTTTTAATTCCAAACCTATTCCACACTCAAGTGTCCAGCAATTCATCAATTACAGTTTAATTTTTCCTAACTGTTTCTGGTTCCAGGGGCTTCTACTCCCAGAAAGCTATGATACTTTATAGCTGCCTGTCTGTCCAGTTTGAGGAGTGTTGGTTTATCCTGTGATCTCAATTCACTGATGGATCTAAAAAGAGTTATTGATTTTAGGTTCGTTCAGCTTTTTTCTTATTATGACAATGGGAGTGACAATTTCCAAGCTCCCTACGTGCTAAAGCAAAAACCAAAAGTTTAAATCTTTTTTTTTTTTTCAACTTACAGGAATAAATGTTTTTTGTTCTTGGGAAGGAATAATATAGCAGATGCCAATTTCCCTTTCTGCAATTTGTACAATAAATTCCATTCAAATTCCCAATCGCTTCTTTCTTAGAATTAAAAATATATTTTTTAAATTCATCTAAAAAATTAAAGATGTAACAAATAGCCCATGAAATATTTATTTATTTATTTTTAATGTTTTATTTTATTTTGCGACAGAGAATGAGTGAGGGAGGGGCAGAGAGACAGGGAGACACAGAATCTGAAGCTGTCTCCAGGCTCTGAGCCACAGCAGAGAGCCCAACATGGGGCTCAAATCCAAGGACCCAACACGGGGCTCAAATCAAGATCATGACCTGACCTGAAGTTGGACACTTAACCAACTGAGACACCCAGGCATTCCTAGCCCATAAAATATTTAAAAATTAAGGAAGAAAAAGGGCCTGTTCTACCAGATATCAAAACACGTTACAAAACTATAGTAATTAAAATAGGAACTGTGCCAAAATGTACATCCAGATAAATTAGCACAGGATAAATGATGCAAAAATAGACCAAAGTTCATTTGAGAATCCATTCTGTGACTAAAGTAGAATTTCATGTCAGAGTGAGAAAATAGGGATTATGCAATAAGTGTTATTGAAACAACTGGTTAAACATTTTGGGGGAAAGGGAGAATGAAGTAAGATCTACTTGATACCTTGAAACAAAATAAATTCCAAACAGTTCAAAGTTTTAAATATTAAAAATTAAACACTAAAAGTGCTAGTAGCAAGGAAGATGGTTGACTTAAATGCATCCTTGCTGCTCTCTCTTCCAAGCTCTAATCCAACTCCCAACAGCCTCCACTGTTTTCAATCTTATTTTTTTTTAATAATTAAGATACTTAATGCAATGAATTTTCACTTGAGTTTAGTTTTATCCATGTAACGTAAGCTCTGGTATGAAGTGTTCTCTTGTATATAATGTCTTAATCAATTTGAATTTTCCTTTTTTTAAGTTTTTTAACATTTATTTATTTTTGAGACAGAGAGAGACAGAGTATGAGTGGAAGAGGGGCAGAGAGAGGGAGACACAGAATCAGAAACAGGCTCCAGGCTCAGAGCTGTCAGCACAGAGCCTGACACAGGGCTTGAATTCACAGACTGTGAGATCATGACTTGAGCCAAAGTTGGATGCACCCCTGGATGCACCCAGGCACCCCTGAATTTTCCATTTTGATTACCCCTTTGATCCAAGAGTATCTCTTAAATTCCAGGTAATTAAGTTTTTTTGTCATCCTTTCATTATTCATTTTTCAGAAGTTTTGAAGGAAATTTGAACCTAAAATCTTTATACCCAGACAAGCTAGCATCAAGGAGAGGAAACAAAATTAAAAATTTGTACACATACAAGTACTCAATAAACTTACCACACACATTCTCTGAAAGAATTAATTACATACTCCATAAAAGTGAAAAACAATTCAGAAAAAAGGCAAGATTTGAAATTAAAAAGTGATGAGCAAATGAACCAGTATATTTTACAATAATCAAAATAATTATTAAATAATTATTAGTATACAAAATTGATAGATGAAATAATTATTGGTACAAAAACTTAATAACTAAAAATCCTGGAGAATTTCAACATGCAAGGTAAAGGAAGACTGAAAGAAGAAGGAAAGAACTGAAAACAAACCAAATTTCTTGTCTTGAAGCAGGGAGTGTGGGAGCAAGGGCTGATATAAATACTAATTAATTTGAAATATCCAGATAAACTTAAATATGTACTTTAAAATGTAGGTGAAACCAAAGAATAGGACTAGCATATTCAGCTTCCAAACCACTAGAGGAAAAGAAATAAAATTTTAAAAAATATAATCAATATATCAAAAAGATGAGAAAGGAATCAGAAATAGAAAGGGAAGGAAAGAAGAAAGTGAGAAGAGCATGAGGAAAATTAGAAGGAATGCATGGCAAATGAAACTGTAAAGTAAGATATCAGTATCGTATCCAAAGATGTTATTAATCACAAGAAATGCTGCTGTTTTAAATTTCTCAATCAGACTGTGGGAGAATAAAATCCAGCTATATTTCATGTAATGTATCATAGATAAAATAATTTTTGAAATATTTTTTAAAATTTGACTTTTAAATTTCAAATTCAAAATCAGAAGTCAATAAGAGAAAAACAAATACCATACAATTTCACTCATGCGTGGAATTTAAGAAATAAAACAAATGAATAAAAAAAGAAAAGAGACAAGCAAAAAAAAAAAAAAATTCTTAAATACAGAGAACAAACTGGTGGTTGCCAGAGGGGAGATGGGTGGGGGGGAATGGGTGAAATAGATAAAGGGGATTAAGAATACACTTATCTTGATAAGCACTGAGAAATGTATAGAATTATTGTATCATTACATTGTACACCTGAAACTAATATAACACTATGTATTTTTTAACATTTATTTATTTAATTTAAAAAAATTTCTTTAACTTACATCCAAGTTAGTTAGCATAAAGGTCAATAACAATTTCAGGAGTAGAATCCAGTGATTCATCCCCTACATATAACACCTAGTGCTCATCCCAACAAATGTCTTTCCTAATGCCCCTTACTATAAACTGGATTATAGTTCAATTTTTAGAAATTGGAAAACTTGAAAATAAAGGTAAAAAGGATATAGCAAGCTAATGTTAACAAAGAGAAAACAGGAATAAAAATACTACTATTATATAACAGGGAATTTAAAGCAAATAGTATTAATGTGAAAAGAGGAATATTTCATATGAATAAAAAGCTTACTCCAATGAAAGTCTGTGAAAGTTTGAATCTTTTAGTATCTGAAAACATCAGATCTCAAGCCTTATCAAGCATAAAAATTTGACGGGAATCTTCTTAAAAATGCTGATTCTCATGGTCTGTCTCCATTTCTACCACCAGTTCAGTGCAACTTATCATTTCTTACCTGATTTACAGCAACATCTTCCTATTAGGTCAAAATTGCAATTAAAATTTAAACCTGAGGAATTAAATGAGATTGAGAGAAGGACTAGTAACTGGTTCAAGGTTACACAGTTAGATAGTGGCTGAGACCATTATCAACAAACACTTAAGAGTTGGGAGAATTGACAAAAAAAAGCATTGATTCAAATCTATTTCACATCAAAAAAAAAATACACACACACACACGCACAACACACACACACACACACACACACACACACATATATTTCTTTCTTTCACATCAAGACTGTTTTTTCTAGAGCTTACATTTTGCTCACAACATCAGTTTCTGCATAGACGCTCCATGTAGGCAAAGCTGAGCAAATGTGGGATAGTCATGAGTCAGAGACCAGACAGACCTATCTGGATGAGTCAGGAAATCATGGAAGGTTACACCATGGCCAAAAAAAAAAAAAAGAATGAAGCAGAGGGTAAACATATTGCAGCTGGTAAATAACACAGCCCAGACTCAAATCCATTATACCATCCTGGGGGATCTGAAAGAAGGTTACAGGCAGAGATTCACCAGAAATTTTCATAGTCAGCCAGGTGGTCAAAGACAAGGAAATGCAACCAATAGGGACAGGCAATAAATAACAAGCAAACAAATGGATTATAGATAGGACCAGGTGGAAGGTGGGGAGTACAGTACTGAGGAGAACCATGGAGAGCAAAACTGCACACAATGGAGTAAAAAGTAGAATATAGTGCTAGCAACCTGACAGTACCCAAGTCCTTTAAAAACCAGGATAGCAGACAGGAAACCAACCCAGGAATTCAGGCAGGAAAAGTGAGAACGGAAAACATCTACACTCACACAGCTTACTAATGATGTTAACATAGCCTTATTATTCTACTGTCTCCAACAAAATGACATTACTATTCCAAGAAACTCTTGCCCAGGAAGATAAACATTCAAACAACTATAATATTTAATGAATATCAATTTGTACATCTCTGTAGTAGATAGTAGCAAATGATAATTTACTTCTCAAGATTCTTTGAATCCTCTCACCTCAAACCCTCATCTTTCTACGTCTAGTCCTAAGCTATTATATCAGGATTCTTATCCAATCCTAATCAAGCCCTCATATTGCAAGACCTGCCTTAAAACCACATTAAGAAAATTCACAAATGTTCAAACTTTACCTTTCCACCTTGAGACACTGCTAAAACTCTGTTTAAGGTAGTGCTCTCCTTACTGGTTAGAAAAAAACTCAGCTTTATCTTACTTACAAGTTGTCACAGTGAAATTTTCAAGGATCCAGCACTTGACAATATTGGAGGTACAATTTGGAGGTCCAAATCCAACCAAGACCTTCTCATTGCCATGTGGCAAGGTCCAACTTAACCCATTTCTCCCCAGATATGTGTAAAACATTCTTAAATAAGAAGCTAAACAAAGACTAAAACTGACTGTAGAAACTCTAATAAAGGAAAGACTCATCATACTTTATCCTGGCCCTTGTAACATGCCTGTCCTTCCAGGTAAAAAACCCTAATAGGCCATAGATTCACCAGGTCCTTGGGCCATAAATAAAAGTCATTCAGGGCTTTCCTGTAGTACTAAACACCAATACTCTTTCATGTTAGGTGCTCCCTGAGACTCCATATTACACAGTTGTAGATCTGTGGCTGCTTTCTCTAAGTGTCCTATTAGGTCAAAATCTTTGATACTTGTTTGCATTCTGTAAGGAAAATAAACAATATACCTCAACTGTTATGCCCCAGTGATTTACTAAGGTATCTACTACTTTTCATAAACCCTCAGTAGGGATCATAGGAATCTTACATTTCCCTGTGATTTTTATTGTTTTGCAATATGTGGATGACCTTTATTGTGTTCTAAAAGAAGGTTAAACTCTAAGACTAACTCCATACATCTACTTAATGTTTTAGCTCAGTAAAAGCGTATTTCCAAAGAGAAGGCAAATGATTTCAAGTAAATTCATTATATAGGACAGGGATTGACAAACTATAGCCACAAACCAAATCCATCCTACTGCCTACTTTTATAAATAAAATGTTATTGGAACAAAGTCATATCCATTCATTTATATACTGTCTATGGTTACTTTAACATTAGAATAACTGAGCTAAATAGCTGTGACAGAGACTGTATGCTCCACCTTTCAGGGTTCCCATATCCAATTCCAATGGCGGGGGGGGGGGGTTGTTCCTTCTCCCCCAAATACCAAGCTGACACTATCTACCCAGAGAGAGCATCTACCCAGGGTTCAGTCCTACAAGACTGCTTCCCACCCCCCACTTTAGATGCCAGTCGCAAGCCCCAGGCTATTACCCGTGCTTCAGACCAACTGGCCATAGATTGGAGGTTCCAACAACTTCCTCCTTAGGTTTGATTAACTTGCTATTGTGGCTCATAGAACTCAAACACATACATGTGCCAGTTTATTAAAGGATATAATAAAAAATACAAATTCACGTCCAGATGAAAAGATACATAGGCAAGGTATGGGGAAAGGGCTCACAGTTTCCATGATCTTTGCAGGTATGCCACTTTCCCCACATCTCCACATGTTCACCAACCTGTAAGCTCTCCTTCAGGGCTTTTATGGAGGCATCACTGCATAGTCATGACTGACTAAGTCATTGGCCATTGCTGATTCAACCCTCATTCCTGGAGATCTCCTCAGAGATCAGGGGATAAGGCTGAAAGTTTCAAACCTCTCATCATAGGGTTGGTCCTCCTAGCATCTGGCACCCACCCTTGGGTGGGGTACAAAATTTGTCTTCATTAATATAACAAAAGACACCTTTATTGCCCTTAGTATAGGAAATTCCAAAGATTTAAGGAGCTGTGAGCCAGAAACCATGAAGAAGACCAAATACATATATGAAATACTATTCTTATATATTCTTATAAATATATGTCTGATAATACATTTCTTATAAATCATATTATCACACCCACAAAGATATTTACTATTTGGTCCTTTACAGAAAAAGTAAAAGTCACACCCTGATCTAGGATACAATTTATCCGAAGGAAACGAGTCTCTTACTCTTAACCAACCATAGGCCCTTCAAATTTTTACTAGGCCAGGTACAATTAAGATCAATCTCACTGACCCAAGTACAATGGATTCTCAACTTTTCTAATTGCCACTTCACTATATGACTTAGCCAAGTTTTTAATAATAAAACCTCTTCCTTGGGAATGTAAACATGGACAGGTCTAATTAATATTAGCTCTCCAACAATCTTGCTCTCTGTGCAGACCCCCGACATTTGGACTCAACTCCATGGAAATTATAAGAGACCAATAGCTTACTAACCTCTCCTTCTTAAACCTGTGGCAAAAAGCCTACCCACCTTCTCAATAATTGCAGCATCTAAACCAGTAGAGATATCTACAGACTTGGTTTTATGGTATCCTTTAAATTTGATGGTCCCTCATGCTGTACAGTCTTTGCTGCTCACTGAAAATGCACAACACTTCTTAGCAAGTAGGCTTACCCCATATGAAATCCTATTTTCTCCCTCACATTATTTCCATTCATCATCACAATACTTTAAAATCCTTCTACTTTTCTTCCATTACTTGAAACAAGAAACTCATGACTATGTAACCTCTGTTCACAAATTATTTATGGCCTGAATAGATTTATTAAAACCCTTTAGAAAATACAGATATATATTGTATTTGTTGATGGGTCATATCTTAAGACTAACATAGCAAAATATTAAGTGAGAATATCACCCTTTACCAGAAGCAAAATCTGTCCAGATGGAAGAACTCACCAAAGTTTGTCAGTTAGATAGAAATAAAAGGAAAATTTCCACTAATACTAGCTGTGCTTTGGGGGGTAGTCCCTAATTTTTGAGTACTTTGTAAATAAGGGTATTTTTTTTTAATTTAGAGAGACACAGTGCAATCAGGGAAGAGGGTCAGAGACAGAGAGAGAGAGAGAGAGAGAGAGAGAGAGAGAGAGAGAATCTTAAGTAGGCTCCACACAATGAGAAGCCTGACACAAGGCTCAATCCCAAAACCCTGGGATCACAACCTGAGCTGAAATCAAGAGTCGGATGTTCAACCAACTGAGTCACTTAGGCACCCCTGTAAGAAGGGTTCTTAACCCCCAACAGGAAACCCAATTCAATATGGTCAACAAATTAAAGAACTTTTGTGTGTTCTGATGTTTCCTAAGGAGATGACTATTACAAAGGTGAGGCTCATACAAAAGAGATAACACAGAGGCTAAAGTAAATCCCTGCTGATCTTTATGCCAGACAGCAGCACTCCTAAGATCCAAGCCCTAATGACAACCTGAGAGATTAAAATTTGGGGGATATTTTTTTTTAAAGGCTTTTATAGAATGCCAGTCATTAGATTCAGTCAGGAAAAAGTACTGGGAAAAATCTAGATATAAATTGCACAAGGATATATAACACTGTACGTTAACTATACTGAAATCAAAATTTTTAAAAACTTAAAAATATGTATTTTAATTTAAAAAAATAAATTGCACAAGGGTAATCTCTGGCATTCTAAGAATAGCTTCTTAAAAGTACCATAGAACCTCAAATGAAAACTTGCAAGAACTTTATGTGAGGACACTGCAAGCACAAATTGGTCACTAAACTCAGTGAACATTAATGGGGAAACTTCACTAAAATTTCTGAGGGTGTTCCTAGTACATATCTCATCTGTGGGTAGCATGATCCTGGTAAAACTGTAAAAGTGGTACATGAACAAAGCCCAATCCTCAGAGTCCCTTTCAATACCTCCAAATTAATTTCATATGTCTACTTGCTTGCAGTGGGTTTGGAATGTATCCTATATACTGTTTTCTTCTTGGAATGGACTGAACACTTTCCTTGATGGAAAGCTTACAGCACTAAGAGTAGCAGAGTGTGTGTGTGTGTGTGTGTGTGTGTGTGTGTGTGTGTGTGTGTTGTATTATCAGCCTACAGAATTCCAACCTATTGCTCTAAGGATACCTATTTTACTGGGTGTATTGGGTAGACTCTAAGATGGCCCCCCATGATTCCTATTTTCTGGGGCTCATACCTTTGTGTAATCCCCTCCCTTTGACTGTGGTCAGAAGCTGTGATTTGCTTCTAATCAATACAATATGACAAAGGTGATGAGATACCACTCCTGTGGTTGTTATATGAGATTTGTCTTACCGGCAGACTCACCCTAAAGATCTCCTTACTGACTTCATGAAGCAAGCAGCCATGTTGGGGAAGTCCACATGACCATGGCAAGAAACAACAGGCAATTTCTAGGAGCTGGGAACAGCCTCCAGCCAACACCTAGCAAGAAGCTAGAACTCCCAGGTACAACCACAAGGAAATGGATTCTTCCAATAAATTCAGTGAGGTCAGAAGCAAATTCTCTCCCAGTAGAGCCTTCATATGAGAATACAGCCTACCAACACCTTGACATCAGCCTTGTGAAATCCTAAGCCAAGGACCCTGTCAAGTTGTACCCAGACTCTTGACCCACAAAAAAGATAACAAAAGCACTTTTTTTTAAGTCAGTCGGTCTTGAGTAACTTGTTACACAGCAGTAAAAAACTAATACACTGGGACTGTTACTTAAGAGCTTTGCAAAGTTCTGCCATTTACTCAGAAAGTTTCCTGTCGATATCAGCCCCAATCATCAGGAAAGATGGAAAGAATAAATAGGATTTGTAAGCCTGAAATTAGCAAAATTTTGAAGATTCTTAAACTTTTATGCCTTAAGGTATTACCACTGGTTTTAATGATAATAAAGTTATCAGTTCTCTCTGGGGTTCATCAACTCTACCCCTATAAATTAGTGACTGGTCAACCCATGCATTAAGAATTATCACCTCTTTGGGGCACCATGCTGGCTCAGTAGGATTATCACCTCTTTTAGACTCCACAATATTGCAAACAGACACAGTCAAATATTACAGGGAACTCATGCAATATACCCAGTATAACATCGATAAGTATCAGCAGCCTTTCTTTCACATCACCCTAAACAACACACATTTATATGACCTGAATCCTGGAACTTCTGTGACTGAACTTTCACAGAAATAGAAATTGAAAGTGAACTAGAGAAAGAGAACTAGGGAAGAGAACTCCGATCTATTTGGAGGCTAAGTCACTTTCACCAATATCACAATAACACACACTACTCCTCTTTTGTTTTAGAGCTACCTGATTTTATTAATATTCCAAATTTTATTGCCTGGCACCAAACCATTCTTGATGGGTAGTGCCAAAATGTTAGAAATCTACCTTCAGCCCTGTTTTGGGCAAAGACATTTCATAGGTGGCTTCCAATGACTGCTATTACATTTGCTTCATAAAAACCTTCTGGTTGCTTTTTATTACCTTGGTAAGCCAATACCTGCCTTCACGATAATCCCTGACATCACTTAGAATCCATTTTTGTATAATACCTTACCCTCTAGGAACTGTTACCTTCTAGGAACTGTTGATAGATCATATATTTTAAAGAGAAAACTGAATCTTAATTTGAGAACCAAAACTCTAACCCTTCTCATATTTCTTTACTTCATACTCTACAAGAGATTCCAAAAATAGAGAGAATTTTGCATGCTATGGTTCAGAAAATACAGAAGAGGTAGACAATGCCACTACAGCCATAGAACTCCTTGCCTGGAAGGTCCATGTAACCTGATAGATGGTGGATCAGAACAGAGCCATTTTGGATATAATATTGGCCTCTTGAGGGTAAACCTGTACTATTTTAGGGGAAGAATGTTGCACTTAGATCCCTGCAGGCCTCTCTGGGATCTTTAACATTATTCAAAATAACCATCAAGCAAATACAGAAGCATAAATTTAGGTAGTATAGATAATCAGCTGGTTCTGTAGGCTCTTTAGATTGGAGATAGGCTCTATTCTCTTGGTTTAATTGGGAACCCTTGGTTTCTGGCTAAGAAGTGAACAATGAACTCCAATCATAGTATTGGCCCATATTGCTACAGTGTTTAGAGGTGTGATCTCTAGAGTCTTAAATACTGCTGTATAACTACTGCCAAATTATCCACCCATATGTCTTACTTGTGATGCAAATAACCAAAAAGAACAGAAAAACCTGACACACACCCCCCACCACCACACACACACACTCTGATTGGTCAAATGCCCAAATGTTGATGGTCTAGCTTTTAGCTCAGGCTTAATAATGACCACAAGGTGGGACACTCAGAAGCAAAATCTTCCACAACCACACAGCTTACTATCAACATCAACATGACTATACTATTACCCGATATTCACTAACAGGGCTTTACTATTTCTAGAAATTCTTGCCCAGGAAGATAAAAGTTGCAAATCATCTGTATTATACGTTTTAGAAAATTCCTCCATAAACATTTAAATGAACATCAAATGGTTCAACTCTTCGATAGCATCAAATGAAAGTTTATCTCCAGGATTCTTTGAATGTCCAGCTTCAAAATTCTTGCCTTACTGCCTTTTCCACTTCCACACTATTATATCACGATCCTTGACTGAACTTGATACTGAATATCAAGCCCTGATATTGCAAGACTTGCATTAAACTAGATTCCAAAACCTTATAATAACCACAATTTTTCCCTCTCCATTCTGAGATGCTACTAAGACTCTCTCAAGGTAATGTTCTCCCTTACTACAACAATATTAAGCTCAGCTTTGTTTTGGTGTCATTTTTGAGAGGTCACAGTTTAACAAGGGTCAGTTAGGAGAACTGGGGAACTGAGGAATAGGGGAGGGGCTTGGTTTAGTATTCAGAAATGACAGTAAACTCTAGAAGAACCAGCTATAAGGCAATGTGGACTCATAGATTGAGGAGCCCTTTTATTTGTATTATCTAAATCCTGTTTCAAGCATCTGCAATGGCACGGAGCAGGGGCTATTTCCAGCTATAGGTAATGAGGAAGAGGGACAGCAAGGTAGACAGGTGATTAAAATGTTTGCCTTTGGAGAGGAGCAAGGACAATGGAAGTTAACTAGAATTTATAAATTTTATCCCCAAGTGCACATTTAAATGCTGGAAACTGGGGGGCGCCTGGGTGGCTCAGCCGGTTGTGTGTCCGACTTCAGCTCAGGTCACGATCTCACAGTTCGTGAGTTCGAGCCCCGCGTCGGGCTCTGGGCCGATGGCTCAGAGCCTGGAGCCTGCTTCCGATTCTGTGTCTCCCTCTCTCTCTGCCCCTCCCCGTTCATGCTCTGTCTCTCTCTGTCTCAAAAATAAATAAAACGTTAAAAAAAAATTAAAAATAAAATAAAATAAATGCTGGAAACTTGGAATCTTGTTTTGAAGCTGGTTTAGGGCAATTGAGGAAGGAAAGGGTCCAAGAGAACTCTTACCTGTATTTTATTCATGGATAAGTTCTCCCATCTCTGTGGCCAGGTTTTTACCATGTACAAAGTATAAATGGTAATTACTTTCTCTAGTCTCTTCATTTTTTATTCCCTTGCTCTTTTGCTTTGCTCTACTGTACTTTTATTTCTCCTTTCTCTTTTATCCCCCTCTCTTTTCTAATTTGCCATGTTCCCTTCATCTTTTGTTACAGAAACATGTCTACAGGAAAAACACTCATTAGGACCTAAGAACTGAAAATTGGAGGAAAAAATTAATATTCAAATAAGAATTTGTTGAAAGAACTAACATGAATAAGTTATATGTCCCATGCCTATGTTTCAATATCTGTCATAGCAGGTAAAGAGATCAACATTATCTGCAACTGCTTCACATTTTCCAGCCAACGTTTAATCACCCAAAGGCTGATGATTATCCAGCTTTCTTGCTTTGATCCTTGAGAGGAAAACTGGCATAATGTAGGAGAAAGAACGCTAGCCAGGCTTGATAAGTCTTGGCTTTTTCACTTATTAGCTTTGAGCCCTTGGGCAAGCTACTGAACCACTCTGAAGCTCAAGTGCCAAAAGAGACTGTCCACTTTACTATGTTGTGAAGGGCCAATAAGATAATGCTTGCCTGTAAAGTCCCTGATGCATTAACAGTAGTGACTATTATCATCACAATGTAATAAATATTTATGGATTGTTGCTGGCTTCCTCATTGTAAAAAAAAAAAAAAAGGAGACTGGGAAATCATAAAACTGGACTGGCAGCACCATTGCAAAGTTTAAGAAAGTGCTTTGTAAACTATAAAATAAACTGCAAAATCAAATAAGGCTTTCTTTCCCTTCTACGTATCTTAAAATGTTTATTGTTTATTACCAGCTTCAAGGAAAATGAACTTCAAACCAAGCAGTTATTTCCCATAACTAGTCAAGAGAGGGAGTTGGAACTACTGCTTCAAATGAGATTTGAAACGTCTATGAATCTGGCCCCTCTGTGCCATGTGCCACCCCACCATGTTCAGTGAAAATGGATATTCCTTTCCATTTCCTTTTCCTCCCTGTAAGGTGTTATGGAAACAAGAAGACTTGGAGTTTAGACACGCCTAAATTTAATTCTTGACTTTGCCTTAAAACAAAGAAATTAATATCTACTCCACAGAAAAAAAACAAAATAATTTTTGTGAGGCTCATGGTAGCCCAAAGATTGACTTTTTTCTATCCTGAAGACTTACAACTTAAAACAACTTCAGTGTGCACATTTCTCCTTGATTTCTGACACCACATGCCTCAAGTTTTAATCACATCTCACAAACCTACCTTCAAATTATGACTCTTCCACTAAATTATCCAACCTCGATTTCCTCTTCTATTAAATGGAGATAATAATAGAACGTAGTTCATAGAGTAAGGAGAACAGATGAGAAAGTGCATCCAAATGCTTAACCTGGTGTCTGGCACATAATAAATTTTAGCCAGCAGAACTATAGTAATAGTAATAGCATTAACATTCCAGATATATTCTAATTCTCATCTTAACACTCAGATGGGTCAGTAGCAAAGCTATTGAGGTAGTTTGCCACTTTTTCCTTCTTAGGTTTCCTTGGCTGTATTTCTCTCTCTCCCTTCCCAGGACAGTTCTGTTTCAGTTCAGCTGCTGGCTGGAACATCTGGCAGCGTGCCCACCCTGACGTTTTCTGTTTATGGAGCCAACAGGGTGGGGACGTGGGGGGTTTGATCATCTTGACCACTGAGACATTGGAATCTGTTGAGTTAAACATTGCTCTACTGTTACCATCCCCTCCCTTTTTTTCTCCCTCCCTGTGAATGAATCTGGAAAGAATGAACCTGAAGTCTATCTTGAACAGCTATAAAACCTTTATGGTACGTGGGCTGCTCCTCGAGGAGTAGGGCATTAGCCTCCCTGTTCGTTCCTGGAGTAAACATAACATGTCAGCATATTCCCTAACACAGGGTCAATGTCTGAGGGAGCGGTGCTGTCGGTGCCTGGCACCTGCTGGTGTGGAGAGGTCAGCTGGCAGCAATACACCGCAATCAGCTTTGATGACTGCATTAAGTACAGAGCTCACTGCTCCAGTGCCTTTTAATTCACCAAGTAATATTTATCCTGTGACAGCAACATCTCCAAGACTCTACACTTTTGCTCAACTTCCTAAACTTGCAGAATTAATTCTGTAAGAACATATACTGTATTCTTCTGTAAGAAAATATAACATAAAATAATATACACACATATATGACAGAACGTATTATAGTACTTACTATCCAACATTAAATTTGCACTGATTTTCTAAGTTATCTCTATGGGAAGAACCTAAAGTAGAATTTTTCTCTTTCTTGGAGGCACATGCTAGTTCTTGATTCAGGATTTAGAACCGCCCTGCTGTGCTGTTTTATGTCATCCATAAAATGCTGCCTCCCTAATGGCAACAGTCTGTCTCTAGACCCTCAGTCTATGATTTATCACAGGAGCCATCTTTAAGGGATCTGTGGCACCATACATAACTAGTGCCTGCTTACATGAAACTTTTCATGTTGTAATACAGATCTGTAACCCTTTTTGAGTCTATGGAAGGGACAAGAGAAAGCATAATTCATTTTACTGGAAGTCAGCATTATTATTCTTTCTGTCTTTATCCTATGCCCGCCAAACAGTCATGTCCTATCGCCAGTAATTTTCCTCCAGTCAGTTCTCCAAAGGCCTCTCTGGCCAGAGTCCTCCAAGACTCCTCATCTCTATGGCACATTCTATATTATCATTTGGGTTTTATTGTAGAATCAATTAGACCATATTCTGGGCAGAACTGTTCATTGCTTACAAGCATCAGGCCGCCAAATAGCTAGTGGCAGCGAATAACAATTGTCATAATGATTGATATATTTACCTTTGTTTCATGACATAACCCTGGGAGGTCAGTTCAGAAGTGCCAGCTCCACCTTACTAACAAAGATTATGAAATTAAGATGTTTGTTCTCGGGGCACCTGGGTGGCTCAGTTGGTTAGCATCCAACTGTTGATTTCTGCTCAGTTCATGATCCCAAGGTTGTGAGATCAAACCCTGTATCAGGCTCTGCGCTGAGTGTGAGGCCTACTTAGGATTCTTCCTCTCTCTCTCCCTCTGCTCTTCTCCCCAGCTGGTTCTGGTACTTTGCCTGTCTTCCTACATAGGACTATGAGCCCCATAAGAGGAGAATTTTGTCAGTTTTGCTCACTGCTGAAAATCCCCATCAACTAGCATAGGCCTGGCACAAAGTAGATATTTAGTAAGTCTGCTCTGCTGAATGAATCAAGAAGTGAAGCTATGGTGAACCAAGAGCTGGAAGGCAGAATGATGTGAATTCAATGGAATCTTCCAAGGAACTTAAAGGTTATTTGCTACAACTTTATTATGCCATATTTCAGAAAAACTATTTAGCACCACTGAGGAATCCACTGAAAGACTCACAGCTGGTGACTGGTAGAGAAAAAAACAGATGCCATATCCTCTTCTTGTATCCCCAAATCATACTTCTTTTTATCATTCCTTTCATCTTAGGATAAACCAACTATCAAATAATGTATACTTACACTATCATCACTAAGCTAAATTATTGAACTCAACGCAAATAAAGAAATTGAGGTCTAATAAGAGGAACTTCAAAGACACCCAAATTAATAACTAAACCTAGAATAATATAGAAAATGGAAAGCACCTTTCCCACCACTTAACGCATATTCCTATTTCCATGTCACCATTATTATGTATTCTTAATGCCCCTTCAGTTTGCCTTTTATTGTGCCAATTAACAGACAGGGAAATTGATATTGAGGCAGAGACCAAGAGGAGAGAACTGTCCAGAAAAACTGACATAGAAGTGCAGTTTTGAGGTGGTTTACGGTCATGATTAACTGCACAGAGACATTTACTAAAGGGGAATAAAGGAGAAGACATTTTGTATCTAATAACCTGACTTTTATCTCCAGTCGCTTTAGCTATTTAGTATGTGTGAAGAAGAAGGATGCTGGAAAACATATCAAGCTGGCATACAAGCTCCAGATCTGAGGATTGGGGGGATTTCTTTTAACCATTCAAGTTCTGTTCATTTGCTATAAGCAGCAAATCTGGCTCTGAGCCCAACCCCTATAATGGAAGATTAACATGATAACCGGTTGCACTACTTCCCCTCCCCAAAGACTCATCCTTAACTTCCTTTTGCTAAATCACAAAGTGTGTTTTTCATTTGCAGTTCAAATGGGGGTGGTGGGGGGGGGGGCGGGTCAGGGGAAGATGTAGTTTCTTATAACCATCCCCCCTAATTAAAAAAAAAAAAACTCAGCTTAAAAAAACAACTTAAGCAATAGTCATTTTTCAGTTTTTCTATTAAAGTCGAATAATTTACTTTTTATTACAGAGAAAAGTTTTTGTTTCTTTAAACACCACTTGAAATAGTTTCAAAGTGTTGGGAAATCAGTACATGAATCAAAGACATATCCAAGGAATCCTGTAAATTTCAGTGAAATCCCGTTTGCCACAGATTTGGAGCATTTTCTCTCTGTCCTTTTGAACTTGTTTCTGTTATGCTGCTCTTGCAAAACATCCTTATATATACTTTAAAACCTCTGACAGTGCAGTTCTCTTCATAGCTCACTTGCAAATCATTTGGTCACTAGCTGGGGATATGCAGGTGGGTGGGGAAGGGAGCTGGGTAATCTTCATTATCAGAATTGCTCCTTTTTCTCCAAGATTCTGAAAAGAGCACTGCAGACCCAGAGATAGTGACTGTATTCATAAGAAGATCCAAATCTAACATAAGCTCCAGGAACTATGCAAGCCAAAATATAGAATATGGATTGGTAAAGGCCTCCAAATGTCACTGGCCTGTAAGAAATGACGTAAACAGGACTGGTAACCATGAGTGCACCGAAAATATGTAAGAAGGGGATAGGGGAAGAGAATAGGGACTAGGAAAATAGATCCTGTTTTGACTTCATTTTCTATTTTAATATGAAAGCCATGGAGGTTTTATCACCTAATCCCAGCCTACAGCTGATAGATAATCCTGTGGCCACCCAAGAAGACACCTTAAAAAAATAACAAAATATATTGTTACCAAATGGTATCATAGGATTTGGTAGTGTGTATGCACACTTGTGGGGCTAGACTGCTCAGTTCCTAATATCAAGAATATCTTTAACCCATCCGGAGACTTGTCAGCACTACTTAAGAAGGTCCTCAGGGCCTAATCCCAAATTCAAGATCCTTTTCCTTCTTTGAAATCCAAAGGGGTAGTTAGTATCATTTATCTAGAAAATATATGACTAACAGTTAAAACTTGGCATGATGTCAACTCAAGTATTCAGTTACTAGGCACAGAAAAAAGTCCTTCAGAGAGGAAAAAGCACCTGGAGGCTCTTCTATTTGGCCTCAGTCCAATCTATTAGGTGTTTATTGAATTGAGCAATGCACAGTTCTAGGTTTATTGACTTTTTTCCTCCACACCTTAACCTTATGTTGACAAAGGGTCTGACCAACAAAACATATGTGACCACCTCTGCTGCTGAGGTCAAACACAGGGAGCTACCAGTGGTCCTCAAAGTTCTGAGCCCCAGACACCATAGACTTAGGGCCTTCTGCTAGCATTTCAGTCATTACATTATAATTAACATGTTCTTTTAGCAGACATTGAGGATTCTTTCATTTGGTGAAGCTACATTTGCCAAAACTGTCTACGTACCAGGATGCATTTGGTCAAAAGTCACCACTAAGTCTAGGCAAGGGCAAAACCCAAGTGTCTCCCACACAGGCATCACTGAAGGATGCTAACAAGAGACCTCTTTCCAAAAGAGGACAAGCCATGGACAAGGTGCTTTACTGAGCATTCAGTTTAAGTGAACTCCACAAATAGACACCTTAGGCCAACTGTAATCACATTTGAAGCCTACCTTCCCCTGACTGTCATCTTTCCTCCTCTTTTTATGGCTCCTCAGCACAGATAACACAGGTTTCTCTGAATTCGTGCACAGGTTGCTGTCTGTGAGGTCTCCTGTCACTGTGGACTTGCAATGCCTGCCCCAGATGCCTCTTACACAAATGGGGACTGTGCCATCATTTCCTCTCAAGAAGAAGCCCCTGGAGACATGTGGAGTATATAGCAGAGATTCAAACATTTGTTCTGGGTAGGCAAATGAGTAAGTGAATGCATGAGGTGAGTGAGGGAACAAAAGACCACGCCTACATTTATTCCTCTCTAACGAGGTTTTAGCTGACTATCCACTGTGGCTTTTCCTGCACTTTTTCTTCTTTTACTGTACATCTTCTCTTCAGGGAATCGAGAAATTCTACAACTCCTTCTCCCTCGTATTTGTTCTCTTAACATTCCCAATTTTATTTTGTAGTCAGGGCCTGTGGTTTCCCACCCCATGTGGATAGAGTGTGGGCCTGTCTTTCCCAGTGACCCTAACCTGCACACCAGGGGTGTCCCTTTCCACTGTTCCTCTCCTCATGGCAGCCTTCTTCACCCACTTTCTGATTGCACTACCAGGCCTCTCACATCTGAGTTAACTTGCCCTCTATATTTGCACATATCAATATGTTAACATGACCCTCAAAACTCCTCCCAAAACAACAAAGATGATCCCCCTGTCACTGCTATAGAAAAATACTCTTGAAAGAGTGTAAAGCTGGGTTTCAAACCGTGATAAGATTGCACACAGTATAAAAAGGAAAAAGAGGAGCACCTGGGGGCTCAGTTGGTTGAGTGTCCGACTCTTGATTTAGGCTCAGGTTTTGATCTCACGTTTGTGAGACTGATCTAGCCCCTGCATCAGCCTCTGTGCTGACAGCATGGAGCCTGCTTTGGATTCTCTCTCTCCCTCTCTCTCTTCTCCTCCCCTGTTTGTGCACATGAGCTCTCTCTTTCTCTGACTTTCAAAATAAATGAATAAACTTTAAAATAAACTTTCAAAAAAAATACTTTTAGGTCATAGATCTGCTCATTGAAGCTGAAGAAAGAGAAAACAGAACCTGTAGTCTTTGTCATTTAAAACTCTACTCCTCCTATGGTTAAATACTCCATCTTCTCATTCCCTAGTAGGTAATCCATATTGCTGGATCCCCCAACTTACTTTTTCTTCATAACCACAGTCGGTGATGAGTTCCATTGATGGGGACAGAGAGTGGTCATGGCTAGAGCAGCAGACAAGCTAGATGTAAGATTGGCTCTGACACTTGACTGTGTATAACTAGAGCCAGTCATAGCTCCCTAATCATTAGTTTCTTTGTCGTAAAGTGAAGCTTTATGAGGTTATTGGGAGGACAAAATGGAATATATAAAAATGCATGGTAAGCTATTTGCAAAAGTAGCACTGAATATTTATTGAATGCTTAGTATGTTACAGTCTCTGTGCTAAGAACTCCACATACCTCCTGTCAGCTACTCTGAATGTCAGCATTACTTAAGAGAGTCTTTTGGGACGCCTGGGTGGCTCAGTTGATTAAGCATCCGACTTCAGCTCAGGTCATGATCTTGCGGTTTGTGAGTTTGAGCCCCGCATCGGCCTCTGTGCTGACAGCTTAGAGCCTGGAGCCTGCTTCAGATTCTGTGTCTCCCTCTCTCTCTGACCCTTCCCCTCTCGAGCTCTGTCTCTGTCTCTCTCTCTCTCAAAATAAATAAACTTAAAAAAAATTTTTTTTTAATTTTAAGAAAGTCTTTGGGGCTCACCAATTCAAAATGCTTTTTCCTCTTTGAAATCTGAATGGGGAGCTATTACACTTATCTAAAAAAATATTTGAGGGGTGCCTGGGTGGCTCAGTTGGTTAAGCGTCTGACTTCAGCTCAGGTCAGGATCTCACAGTCTGTGCATTCCAGCCCTGCGTCAGGCTCTGTGCTGACAGCTCAGAACCTGGAGCCTGCTTTGGATTCTGTGTCCCCTTCTCTCTCTGCCCCACCCCTGCTCATGCTCTGTCTCTCTCTGTCTCAAAAATAATAAATAAAAACATTTTTAAAATTTTTTAATAAAAAATAAAAAAAATATTTGAGTAATAAGTAAGTCTTCATTTTACAGAACAGGAAACTGGGTCTGAGATAAGTGATTTACTTTATCCAAGGTCCTACAGCTAGCACAGCTCAAAGCCCTAGATTAAACCAGGTCTGTCTAACCCCAAGTTTTAACTGCCATCCCATTTTTTGTTGTAGAATTCCTTTAACAGCTCTGCACTAGCAAGTGGTGAGATGCCATGAAAACTCTTTGTTCTTTTCCTTTTCCAGAGTAATTTGGAGGAACCAAATTGGTAACATGCATCAAAACATTTTGTAAACCATAAAAGGCTAAATAATAGTAGGTTATTTCAGTCATTCACCTCTCTCCGGCAATAAAAGGGTGTGACTATGTTGCTGATAGCGTTTATTATATTAAACCAAGTATATTGAGTAAACAGCATTTATTCCTGTTAATAGGAAGTCTAAGAAATACCTACCAGGGGAATTTCCTATTTAAATGTGAGCCATGGATTACTTCATGTTTTATATAGTACAGTTACAGTTTTTTGGTTTTTTGTTTTTATCTAGAATTTCCTGAAACTGGCAATTCCAATGCTGCATGGCCTAAACTACCTCCATGCCAGGCAGACCCCTCTCTCCAGACCTTCTGCTGACCCCCAGCACTGGCTACCTTTAAACTAAATCCTAAATCCCCACAAAACAAGAAAGAGAGAACTTTATCACTTTTACATTTCAAAGTCCTTTATCATTTGCTACTCACAGAAATTCTGAGGGGAAGATTATTTGACTTCTTTTATAAGAAGAAAATTAAAATGCAGTTAAGAATAAGGCATTCATCTAGCCTTACAGATAGAATGTGCTGGATAAAAACAGACACATAGACCAATGGATTAGAATAAAGACTCCAGTATTGGACCCACAAATGTATAGCCAACTAATCTTTGACAAAGCAGGAAAGAATATCCAGTGGAAAAAAGACAGTCTCTTTAACAAATGGTGCTGGGAGAACTGGACAGCAACATGCAGAAGAATGAAACTAGACCACTTTCTTATACCATTCACAAAAATAAACTCAAAATGGATGAAGGACCTGAATGTGAGACAGGAAACCACCAAAACCCTAGAGGAGAAAGCAGGAAAAAAAACTCTCTGACCTCAGGCACAGCAATTTCTTACTCGACACATCTCCAAAGGCAAGGGAATTAAAAGCAAAAATGAACTATTAGGACCTCATCAAGATAAAAAGCTTCTGCACTGCAAAGGAAACAATCAACAAAACTGAAAGGCAACTGACAGGATGGGAAAAGATATTTGCAAATGGCATATCGGACAAAGGGCTAGTACCCAAAATCTATAAAGAACTCACCAAACTCCACACCCGAAAAACAAATAATCTTGTGAAGAAATGGGCAGAAGACATGAATAGACACTTTTCTAAAGAAGACATCCAGATGGCCAATAGGCACATGAAAAGATGCTCAATGTCACTCCTCATCAGGAAAATACAAATCAAAACCACACTGAGATACCACCTCACACCAGTCAGAATGGCTAAAATGAACAAATCAGGAGACTATAGATGCTGGAGAGGATGTGGAGAAATGGGAACCCTCTTACACTGTTGGTGGGAATGCAAACTGGTGCAGCCATTCTGGAAAACAGCATGGAGGTTCCTCAAAAAATTAAAAATAGATCTACCCTATGACCCAGCAATAGCACTGCTAGGAATTTACCCAAGGGATACAGGAGTGCTAATGCATAGGGGCACTTGTACCCCAATGTTTATAGCAGCACTCTCAACAATAGCCAAATTATGGAAAGAGCCTAAATGTCCATCAACTGATGAATGGATAAAGAAGTTGTTTATATATACAATGGAATACTACTAGGCAATGAGAAAGAATGAAATCTGGCCATTTGTGGCAACGTGGATGGAACTGGAGAGCATTATGAAATAAGTCAGGCAGAGAAGGACAGATACCATATGTTCTCACTCATATGTGGATCCTGAGAAACTTAACAGAAGACCATAGGGGAGGGGAAGGGGAAAAAAAAAGTTACAGAGAGGGAAGGAGGCAAACTATAAGAAACTGAGAATAAACTGAGGGTTGATGGGGGGTGGGGGAGAGGGGAAAGTGGGTGATGGGCATTGAGGAGGGCACCTGTTGGGATGAGCACTGGATGTTGTATGGAAACCAATTTGAAAATAAATTATATATATATATATATATATATATATATATACATATATATATATATATATATCATATATATCATATATATATACACGATAGAATGTGCTGGAGTTGAGTGAGACAAATTCAGGATATCTGAATGCCTCCAATTTTGCAGTCTCAGATACTTATCCACTTTGACATGATCTCCTGTTTGTTGCTATGCTTCCTCTCACAGAAGTATCTACATCTATTTAATTCCATCCAATTTAACAAATTGCTACCAGGCATGTTGTAGGTTCTAGAAATCGAAAAAGGAAAAGACATGATCTCAGTACCGAAAGAATTCCCAATCTAGAGGAGGGACAGACACACCTGGCTAGCTGGCAATTGACTGTAGTATAGTGAACCGGATGACTTTTTTAAAATTTTTCTAATTATGGAATGAAAAGCTTTCTACCAAGTAAGTTTTAGATTATCAGCTTGGAGCTGAGGAGTTATCTGGTATTGGAGTGATAGACACAGGCCACCTTGAGAGGAGGATGTCTGGGTTGTATATGGGTGCCTGGGCAGAGATCAGGACAGATGGGCCAGACATAGTCCTTCCGGTTTCCCCATATTCCCTCTGGAATAACAAACCTACCCTCTGTGACTTTTGGTGGCCTGGTTCTAGCAAAGGCCCTATCTGCCTCTTCCAACCACATCTCTCATTCCCACCACATATGCTGGACCTATTGAATCCTTCCCTCTAACCCAAGACTCCCAAAGGCCAAGAGTCTACTGTGCTCTCTCAACCCTTCTTCCTCTCCTCACATAGGAAAACCATGCCCTTGTGCTAGAAATCCTTACAGAACCAGCATCCTGGGCCTCACTTTTTTTCTGAAGACACGAAGAAGCAGAATCTACAGCCCAAGAAGAACTCTAATGGGAAAACCCTGAAGGGTGACCAAGAGCATCTCAAATGTGAGAAATGGGCAAGGGGTCTGGGGATAGGGGACCCCAAGAACTGACTACAGAGTCAACACACAGATCCTTGCTTTTCAGTATGCATAAGTGTGTATGGGGTGACCTGAATATGACCTGCTCAGCTGTCCTGCTACAGGGATCATAGCTGACTAATGGCCCATCTATTGCCCTACTCAATCACTGCCATGTTTGAGCCTAGGCCATGTTTCCAGCAAGCTGCTCCAGCCAGCAATGACAGGGAACCAGTGCAAGCACATTCTTGTGAGACTTCAGCCTCCTCTAACAGGTTCCTTGGGCTCCAGTCCTGGACTACCCATTGGCAAAACCTAGCAAAACCCTTCTTGAAACTGCTCTACAGTCTGGGATTCTTTCCACCAAATCTTTTTTCTTTTCCCTTCTCTTTCAGAGATGTCAGACCTATATCTTGGTCTGAAGGCTGTCCCTGCCAGCTCCTTCCCTTCCCTTTTATTCTTCACAGGTGTTTCACCAGTAAGTCTCTAGCACATCTAATTCCACCTTGACATCTGCTTATTTAGAGGACCAGAATTTACATGGTGTGTTACACAGTGTTAAACTAACCTGAACTGTGACACTGGTACATAATAGGGTACTCTGAGCTATGAATTAAAAGCAAATAAAGTCATTAAAATATGGTTTGGTGGTATAGAAGTAATAATAATCACAGGCATTTATATGAACTGCTTACCATGTATGCTAACTATAAAGGAAAATTGCAATTATGCACGTTATTCAAAAAATTAGCTTTGCTTTTTTTTATTTTTTTTATTTATTTATTTTTTAATATATGAAATTTACTGTCAAATTGGTTTCCATACAACACCCAGTGCTCATCCCAAAAGGTGCCCTCCCCAATACCCATCACCCACCCTGCCTTCCCTCCCACCGCCCATCAACCCTCAGTTTGTTCTCAGTTTTTAACAGTCTCTTATGCTTTGGCTCTCTCCCACTCTAACCTCTTTTTTTTTTTTTTTTCCTTCCCCTCCCCCATGGGTTTCTGTTACGTTTCTCAGGATCCACATAAGAGTGAAACCATATGGTATCTGTCTTTCTCTGTATGGCTTATTTCACTTAGCATCACACTCTCCAGTTCCATCCACGTTGCTACAAAAGGCCATATTTCATTTTTTCTCATTGCCACATAGTATTCCATTGTGTATATAAACCACAATTTCTTTATCCATTCATCAGTTGATGGACATTTAGGCTCTTTCCATAATTTGGCTATTGTTGAGAGTGCTAAAAAATTAGCTTTGTTTTGTGTTTGATTTTGGCACTGAACTACATTCTTTGAATCTACTAAAAAGAATGAAAACGTTTTTAAAGATTCAAGGAAACAATGTAGACAAAGACTAATTGTCTTCAAAACCCGCATAGCAGAAAGGGACAAATTGAATGGCTCTCCTGAAGACATTTAGCAGCAAAGATTTTTCCTGCTTGTGTCTCCCTTGGATTATGAGATTTCAAGTGTGAGGAAAGAAACTACCTTCATTTCCTCATGTGATCCTTTCATTTTTGTTTTTCTTCCAACCAAACATTGCCTTCCTGGGATCGTTCCCCATTCCCTAACGAAAGTGGCTTCATAAAGAGGTTCATGCTCTCCAGGGCACCCAAACCTATGACTGGAAATACGGGCACCTAGTTTACTGACACTGAATATGTCAAGCAGCCTGGCCCTGCAAGCAGGCAACAGTTTGTGCTGCCTGAGGCTCAGAAACCACAAGCTCAGGATTTGATCCTCAAACCCAGGTAGCTGCAGATGAGCGTAATCATGTCCCATCTGTGAACACACGGTCTTTTCACCCTCTTTGTGAATCAAGTCCACTGGGGTAAGAGAGTGCTGTCCCTGGGTGGCAGATAGACAAGTTGAGACAGCAAAGGTCAGAAGTTCACAGGAAATGGCAAACCCTCACCCCAGTTTGCATATTGCAGCTCTTCTTAGCTTTTGGGTTTGGATACAATCTCTACAACCAGGCTTTTTGCCTTGACTCACACTGAGAAGCTATGATGAGTATCTTCCTGGGGCTCTAAGGGTTCCTAACACAAGGTAGAAACTGCCAAGTGGACTATTTTTGTGCAACAAATCTTCTAACATTCTGGTGAAGAGGTGAGTAACATTTCTTGTAGATCTATCTTGAAGGTAATCATCTAGGCATTATTCTGGGCATTTGATATATCTTACCATATTTAACTCTCACTACAACCCCTTTTCCTGATGAAAAAAATTAGGGTCACAGAAGTTAAATAACTTATTTAAGGTCTCACAGACAGAAGTGGCAAAATCAGGATTCCAACGATGTCCTGTTGAACTCTCAACCTCTCTTTTTTCTCCACCACATTACCACTCAGGAGTTTTCTCTGAAGACAAAGGGAACTTTGGGTCACATAGGTATTAATTTCCTATTGTGGCTGCACAAGTCACCACAGTAACTTAAAACAACACAGTTTATCATCTTATAGTTCTGGAAGTCAGAAAAGTCCAAAATGGGTCTCACTGGGCTAAAAGCAAGGTGTGGCCAGTGCTGCATGCCTTCTGGAGGCTCCAGGTGAGAGCCATTTCCTGTTTTCCAGCTTGTAGGGGCCACCCATGTTCCTTTCCTCATGGCCCTTTCTTCCATCTTCAAAGCACATCACTGCAACCTCCACTGCCATTGTCACACTTCCATTTTCCAACTCTGACCCTTTTGCCTTCCATTTACAAGGACCTGTGTGATGCCATGGGGCCCACCAGGATAATGTCCCCATCTCAGTGTCCTAATTTAATCCCATTTGCAAAGTCCCTTTTCTTTCTTTTTTTTTAAGTGTTTATTTATATATTTTGAGAGGGAGGGAGGGAGGGGCAGAGAGAGGGGGAGAGAGAATCCCAAGCAGGCTCCATGCTCAGCACAGAGCCTGATGCAGGGCTCGATCTCATAATCATGAGATCATGACCTGAGCCAAAATCAAGAGTCTGACACTTAACCAACAGAGCCACCCAGGCACCCCTGAGAGTCCCTTTATCAGTAAGGTAACATATCCACAAGTCTGGGGATTAGCACAAGGACATCCTTGGGGACCATTTTCTGTCTACCATACCCTGTCTTTGTCCTCCCCTTCTGGGTCCTCTTACATGGCTTGCACAAGATCTTTATCTGTCAGTCTAAATCAAATAAAATCTCTTTGAGACTTCTACTAGATCCTAAAACTTCCAAACTGAGTACCATTTCTTTGTATATAATGGTAAGCATCTATTACCTGAAAAGCCAAAAACATAGTTGCAACATTTCAACAAGCTAACATTATGGATACTTCTTGCTTTTTGGTTGTTTTGCTAAAGAGGATGGTGACATTGGAACCTGAAGAGGCTATTAATTCTCCTTAATGAAAATTAATTTTATGCTTGGATTCTTTTCTGCTTTGAATGTTGAAAAGTTGACATAACATTTAAGTCTTTAGAGTTATCAAGGTCAGTAGTATATGTCATGTCATTTCATTCGACTAATAGCTTTTTGCTTAAAAGTAAACTGTACTAAGCAGAAAAAATAAATATTTTGAATAGTCATTTCCTGTTAGATAAAAATTAACACTCCACCTTGACAATAATATATAACTGTTTAATATTTTGTTTATGCCTTGAAACCTGTTAGTTTATCTTCATTTAGTGGGAATCACCACATACCAAGTATTTGGGGTTAAAAAAACTTTTTTCAACGTTTATTTATTTTTGAGAGACAGCAGAGAGCCCGACGCGGGGCTCAAACGCACAACAGTGAGATCATGACCTGAGCCAAAGTTGGTCACTTAACCAACTGAGACACCCAGGCACCCTGGGTTTTTATTTAATATTTATTTTCCTAGGTTGAAGAAACTTGTAAAACTGAGCTGTATCTAAATCTAAAATAACAATAATTTTGTTAATATAGTACTCTTAGAAACTTGTGTTGCTTTAAAAATGGCATCCGCATGACTAAAGAATCTATCCCATTAAAAAAAATTTTTTTTTAATGTTTATTTTTATTTTTGAGAGACAGAGTGCAAGGAGGGGAGGAGAAGAGAGAGAGGGAGACACAGAATCAGAAGCAGGCTCCAAGCTCCGAGCTGTCAGCATGGAGCCCCATGCGGGGCTTGAACCCATGAACAGTGAGATCATGACCTGAGCCGAAGTCGGATGCTCAACCTACTGAGCCACCCAGGCGCCCCAAGAATCTATTCCATTTTAAGTCTGCAATGTTCTTCCACCTGAATGCTGCAGAGGTGAGCTCAATCCACAGTATCGACCTTCTCTGCAACATTATAGATGTTAGCTGCTAGGTACTAGGTGACATTCACATACATAACAAACTTCCATACAAAGTGGTGAAACACAAAATAGTTTGAGGGGGAAGTAAAGCAGTAATTTATCGTCACTGCAGTTATTAACTCCACATCAATACCAGACAGAGTCCACTAGTTTTTGATAGAAATATTATAGGCTACAGGTCATATACAATTCCAGAGTGCCAACTGCAACCGTGTTCCCTTTTCTCCTTATTAAGAAACCATGTGGAAATGAAAGTGAGGAACAATAAAGAGTTATAAGAATAAACTTAAACCTTGAATTTAATTTAATTTACTTTTAAAATAATTGCTAATATACTTGTATAAGTATTGTTTAAATATGTATACAAGTATTTAATAATTACAAGCACCGATACTTTATTGTTAGAGATAAATCACTTAATAACATTCAGGATAGATATGAGGCAGAAATGGGGAGGTCCAGTCTATCTTCTAAGACCTTTTGTTTTCAGCCTGACATTGTCTCCTCTTTTGTCTGTTCTAAACAAAATTGCAAAGTGATAAAATAGACCTTTCACATTTCCTACCTCTCCTATTTGGGGTCTCCCTCCACCTCAACACCCCAATCTCGACTCCTGACTCCCAGGGCCTCCACAGTGCAATCCTGCAGCTTTTCCCACACTTCATGTCTTCTTTTTCCCCGATAAAATTTACCTGTTTGATGATCTGTTTTCTAGGACTCTGTTCTCTTCAATATGAATATGACCACTAATGTGTTGCTATGTTATTTCTCCTCTGGTCACATGTTGCATTTTAACAGGCATCTTCCAGAACTTGACTTAACCAAAGGACCTCATAGGAGGCAGCAGATATCTTTGGGTGAGTTCAGCCTGATATCCCACTCTCTAGTAATTATACTATCAGTAGAGTTGGCTTTACAGCACTTTGTCCCTTCCCTTATTGTGCCTTTAACAACAAAATGGTACCATCTAGTCTATGAAAAACAGTTTTACCAACTGAATACTCACATATATAGAATCCAGTAGAATACACCTATGAGTTCTTTACTGATTCAAGATATCCACTGTAACCCATATAGATGAACTACCATATAGAATGGTTCGTCTAACCCTGATATTCACCTCATTCTACCGGCTTCTCTAACTTCTTTTTTTTTTTAATGAATATAATTTATTGTCAAGTTGGCTTACATACAACACCCAGTGTTCATCCCAACAAGTGCCCTCCTCAATGCCCATCACCCATTTTCCCCTCTTCTCTACCCCCCAACCCCTCTCAGTCTGTTCTCTGTATTTAAGAGTCTCTTGTGGTTTGCCTCCCTCCCTCTCTGTAATTACTTTTTCCCCTTCCCTTCTCCAATGGTCTTCTGTTAAGTTTCTCAAGATCCAATATGAGTGACAACAAATGATATCTATCCTTCTCTGCCTGACTTATTTCACTCAGCATAATCTTCCAGTTCCATCCATGTTGCTGCAAATGACATGATTTCATTCTTTCTCATTGCCAAGTAGTATTTCATCGTATATATAAACCACATCTTCTTTATCCATTCATCATCAGTTGATGGACATTTAGGCTCTTTCCATAATTTGGCTATTGAAAGCGCTGCTATAAACATTGGGGTACATGTGTCCCTATGCATCAGCACTCCATTATCCCTTGGGTAAATTCCTAGTAGTGCTATTACTAGGTCATAGGGTAGGGATAGTTCTATTTTTAATTTTTTGAGGAACCTCCACACTGTTTTCCAGAGCAGTTGCACCAGTTTGCATTATCTACCTTCTATCTATCTATCTTCTTCTGCAGAATCTCTCTCTTTACCTTCACTACCATGAGACTTTTGGTCTCTTAAAACCCTCCAATTCTCCCCCAATCCTGGGATTCTTTTCTCTCTTTGATATCCAGAATGGGCTAGTCAGTCATTTCCTTCCATCTGATTTGAGTTTCTTCCTAGATGAATCCAGATAAAATTTCCACTCATGAAAACAGAGGAGGAAATGGAAAACCAATCCTATTAGGGTCACATCTTTACATTGCCCAGAAAGACTCTTAACATAATTCCCCAGTGTTTTTAGACTTAAAAAAAAAAAGTCTTTGTCTTCATTCTCTACCTGGAATTGCTCTAATTTGATACATAATTTCAGAATGGGGATACATATAGTTCATGCTTCTTAGAAAAAGAGGGAGGGGGGAAAATCAGTCCTGCCTCAGTTCATTCCTTGATTCTGCAAACATCACTGGCCACTTAACTCTATGCCAAGCACTAGAGGTAAAAAGTAAATCAGTCAGACACGATTTCCTGCCCTCCTGGAGCTTCTGATTCAGATTCTAGAACTGAAGCAGGCTTTAAAGACTTTTTAATTCAGTGGTTCCCAAATTATCTACCATTAATATTCTATACAATGTTAATTGCTCTTTTTTGGGTGCAGTGGAGAAAGGAATTGTGTTCAATGGTTAAGTTTGAAATGTCAGGTTAAAAAAAGTGAAGCAGTTTCCTCACTCCAGGTCTTTAATATGCTAACACACTTTGTGATTCTCTGAAAGGGAAGGGAAAAGGAGGAGACACACTATAACAATTGCTTTCCTCAAACTTATTTCAACACAAATCCTTTTTGAAGAGTACCTATTAACACCAACTGTTAACAAAACATATTTCTGTTAATGTTTCTAGAACCCAAGTCCAAATGTACATGAAGAAATAGAGGTGGCCCAGAATGGTGAGGGGGCAGAGTTGAAACCAGAACCGGGTCACCTTATTATTGTCATGATCTTTTGACCATGCCATACTGCTTGTTTCTACTATCTTTTCTCATCTCCTGGCAAAACATATAAAATCAATGTTTCTTCCTTCTTTACTTCCCTTCTTTTCTCAGATAATGGTCATGGTACCTATCTTTTCACATGTTTGCTGGGTTTTTTCTCTGTTATTTATAATGTTGGATCTTAAGCTCTTACATGGCAAGGACCAGTTTTTAGACAATAAAATAATGGACATTTTGTGCTCAATGTTTTGTAGCTAAAAGATGATAACAACTTCCCTATGCACCTTTCTCTTCTAGCCTCATATCTACCTTCCTTCCATGGACTCACTCTGCATCCCAGCCTAGAACTACTGAGGCCTCTTTTCTGCAATAATAATACCACACCTGAAGTGGGCTATTCTTGGTATTCTGCCTTAAAATTTGCATTCACAAGCTTTCTGATTGATTTTACCTACTTACACAAGAGATTGATTAATAATTAATACATCTAATTCACATGTGATTAACTACATGCTGGACAAAATATACAGAATATTCATCTTGTCATATGGGACAGGTTGTACATGAGAATATTTTTGAGTGTGCAAGTAGTTGGACTTATGCAGGTCTATGTTTAGTTACAAATCTACCTAGCTACGAATTAGATCATATGGACATGATTGTAGATTTTGGAAACTTGAGGGGGAAAAAAATACCTCTCCACTATCTCAATTTAAACAATATCCATGTTCCTAATAAATAGGGGCTGTTATACTGCCATCTTGTGGTAAGTATGCTAAAGAGCTAATTAAATACATATTACGTAATGCCTAAAAAAGGAAAACAGTTTTTTTAAGTATTATACAGGAAATTGATATATTTTACCCTATATAATCAAGTGGCTATAAATGTATCATTTGGACCCTTAAATCAGATTTTCCCTTAATTTTACCTTAATAATCAAACCAGCAAATGGTCACCACTGAGCACTCACTGCACATGTGACCCATTCACTCTGTGGACGGATTTCCAAACTTGTGATGGATAAAAATAGGAAACACATGTGAGCAATCTATGAAGCAAGCTCTGGTGAGTTATATCAGGAAGTATGGCCTAAGAAAGTGACTTTAGCTGTTGCATCTCTGGAATCTGGTAGAGAACAATGCTGATGTGGTCCACAGGGATTTGGTACATTAGGGTCAGCCATCAAACATTCCACCTACATATGGTCTTGTAGGCCTCATGTGAGAGCAAAATGCCAAGGAGCTATGATGCTCTGACAAAGAGTGACAACTAAGGCCATTTTCTCACTTTTTGACAATCAGCGTTCCCACAAGGCAAGGGAATCACCCAGGACCAGGTCAAGATAATACTTGTTCACTCATTCTTTCATTCAACCAATAATTATTAAGCATCTGATACATGCCAGGCACTTGTTAAATGGAGAAACTATAATGGTGAGAAATGATCTAATGGCAAGACAGTCTCTGCTCTCATGGATTTTACAGAACACTAAGGGGACTTGAACAAGATGAGTATCAATGGAAAATGATAATGTCACATGTGCTCTCTCCTCAGGTCTTCCAACCTGCCCCTGAGGGAACCTATGCCAAGTTCTGAAAGAAAAGGCAACAGTGACAAACCAAATGAGCTAGCCAAATAAGAAAGTTTTAACTCTAAAGAAACTGAGAGGAGAGAACCTCCATGTTAGAGGCCCACTGAAAGATCTTAGTTATAGATTTAGCTCACATAACAGATGTTTACTGAGTTTGTAGTATGAATCTAATACTGTGTTAGAAGATACAGATAACTTAAAATCCAGGCCATGCCTACAAACTGCTGAATTCTCATTGCAGAACAATGAAAAGTTAAGTAATGTGAAAGATCATAAAGCAACTTAAAATAAAATCTAAATGAATGGTACTGGCAGTAAAGGACATAACAGAGATCCATGAAGGAGACAGAAACTCCTTCATGAGCCAGGCCTCAAAGATGAGCCCAAATTTGATAAGTAGAAAGGAAGAAATAGAGGCTAAGGAAAATCATCCTAGATGACAGAAATAGCAGAGAGCAATAGGGATAAGATATGACTGGAAATGTACACTGAAGAACATAAGAAGGAGTTTGAGGGGCACCTGGGTGGCTCAGTCAGTTAAACATCTGACTCTTCATCTCGGCTCAGGTCATGATCTCACAGTTTGTGAGATGAAGCCCCGCATCTGGCCGTACACTAACAGCTGTATTTCGATCTCTCAAAATAAATAAACTTAAAAAAAAAACTTTAAAAAAAACTTAAAAAAAAAAAGATATTTGCAACTCCCGGTGCCTGCTGAGAAGTCCATTTTTCTGAGTATAAATAGAAATTCACAATGTTTGAAGAGTGTGTTCTAGTCTATGGTTTCTCTTATTTTCCCTTCTAGCCTTAATGCCAGAGCTACCCAGCCAGGTGAGCAGGAAAAGTGTCACCAAATAATAAGGTCATCACCCTACTGCCAGAAATGAGCGGAAGAAGGCAAAGACATACTTCTATCAAGTCTCCCATCTCCTCTCCCTTGTCAAGACTTCTGGTCTTGACCTCAGGGAACAGCCTGCATTTTCTCTCCAGGAAGCAAGTTCCAGGATATTTGTCATTCAGACGGGAGATGACAGTTTCTGGGAGAAGTACTTAGAGTAGAAAATGTGGGGTTTACAGCATGAGGCATGCCCAAGTCTCCAGTAAAGCAAGAGCTGAGAAAAGATCCACAGGGTTCCCAGGGCACTTATACTGCAGAGGCACCTGGGAAATCACCTGATCAGCATCATCCACTTCCCTTACCTGCTGTGGGTATCTCCTGGGTCCCTGCCACCTCACTATTAAGTAACCTGCACACTGACTAACTTCCCTATATTCTTTCTTTCTTTCTTTCTTTCTTTCTTTCTTTCTTTCTTTCTTTCTTTCTTATCTGAATCATATTAGGTTAGGCTGTGTTCCTTTACACTCCATTATTTAATATCCACATTTTGAGAATTCAAATTTACCAATCCATCTAATGGCCCATGAATCCTTACTCATGACATAGGGTGATTTATAGTATTATGGCATAGGACAGAAATCTGCAAACTATGGCCCACGGGCCATATCCTGCTCACTGCCTACTTTTATAAACAAGACTTTGTAAAGATGACTGAAACACAGACATACCCATTTGTTTGTGTATTGAGTATAGACCTTTTATACTACAATGGCAAAGTTGAGGGTCGTGACAACACCATGTGATGCACAAAGCCTAAAATATTTATAACCTAGGACTTTACGAAAGATACTGCTGGCCCCTGGTACATAACAGATACAGTTGATGATCACAAGACTGGAGTTCAGACTTACTGGACGAGGTCTGGTCATCTCTCAAAATGTCAGTTTATCACCTCAAAGGTGAGAATGATAGTGCCTGCTTTGTCTATCATGACACTGCAGTAAGGAGCAAATGAAGTAACACCTTAGTACTTATTAACCATACACATATAGTTCTAGTGCTCCAGAGTCCCTAATCTTCCCATCGTAACTCTGCAACAGCTCCAAGACACCTTCCCACCTCCACAGAGTGAGCCCAATCTTCCTGCTGGCTGGATTCCTTACCTTGGTTGGGTTCTCATCCTCTGTCCTAATGCTGCTACAAAAGGGCTTCCAAATAAGCCTTTGGCTCCTGCTAGTCTCTCCTTTCCTTTGGTATTTTTGTCAACCATAACAAATTCAAAGCAGGGGAACTCAACCATTTGCTCGATGACTCAATGACAATGGGTGACTAAGCTTTACGAGAGACAAAGCCAGCTGCAGCAATCAGAAGACTGTGGCTAGGTCCAAGAATGAATAGAAGATATGCACAGATGTTTAAAATGTAATGAGAAGAATTTGAAGACAGTGGCCAGAAGTTTATACTTGATTCAGTGAATGGTGGGAAGTCCCCGAGGACTGAGTAATAAAGCTAAAGCAACCTGTGCGGAGAGAGCCCTCAGATAAGGTGGGAGGACCCCAATGAGCTGCTTTTCTTGCATGGGACTTCCTCCCAGTCTCTATTTGACACTGGGACCAGGCCTAAAGTTACCTTTCATGACCTCCCGCCCCTTGCCCTCTGGCTTCCTCAATGATTAAGAGCCTGGCTCTGGGCCTGACAGTAAGCTGTAGCCTCCAACTCAAAGGAAGCTCAGCAAGAATGACCTTGGTAAATCCACTCTACAGAGCACCATAGATGTCAGTGAGCATCTTTCAGAGATTTATGGCCCTGAACCTAGTCTTGTTACTTAGCAATTCCACTGAATTTTCCATTGAGCAATAAGAGCAGGATAACAACAGAGCTGCCCAAGGTTAGCAGCCTTCTGAAGTCCACCCAGTTCTACACAACTTCTTCCTAATGGTATACAGAGGAGATTTATTGGGATGTTTTTGCAGGCCAGGAAATTGCCACATGCGTTTGTCATTGACAAAGGAGCAAACGTCACTGCCCAGTTTCTGTTGGACTTTCTCCACCTCATTAGCTCTTGAACTGGAAATGATGAAAACAGGCTGATTCCTTGTTCAGTTATCAGGTGGGAAGGCAACCCAAACAATATTCTAATTTCATTGTTCTCACTTCAGGGATTATTGATGGCAACTTTAGGGCACAGCTTATATTTGGATTTCCACTTGGTTTCCTGTTCTTGTGGGATTCATTTGAATAGCTACTTGCTCGGCATTCAACATTTCTCTTATTAGGTTGGTTCTCAACTAGTGAGGGAAAACTACAATGTCAGAAGTAGTTTTATTTCCATCATCTTTGCAGACGTAGCAAAGTCAGTGATGAAAACTGGTTTTTCTGTATAGATGGGAAAGCTGTAGATTTGGCATCAATCATAATTTCCATAGAGTTATCTCTCATCTACTCTTCCTTGTAGTCAGAGAATTTCTGAGACACTAGTTATGCCTGTCCTGGCATAAAAGTAATCCAAAAAGCAAGAAATGGTAAAAGTACCATAGCACAGTAAACATCATATTGGTAATAATGGACCTGCATGCCCACAACAGCATTCACACTTGCCACATTCCCTCCATGATACCAGTTAGGGCCAGCAACATGGAGCAAAACAAGGAGAGGATGTAGTTAAAGATGGCTTTTCTGAACTGGGAGATTAGAACAAGAGTAGGGCTGCTAGTAGAAGGCTGAGATATTGGAAAGTTGTACCATTTTTACTGCTTTCGGGTTTTCCTGTGTTTTAGCCATCTCTCTTAAATGCCATCTGAAAAATACTAACACTTTACTATAACTGAATTCCATACAGCACTTTAGCACTCATTGAAGCTAAGGGTGTATGGAGGAAAGGAAGTGCTCCCAAATTTGTAAAAGAGCTCTGGGTCACAGTAGGGAGGGATTCAGCCTACAGATGCCTAGGTTCCAACAGCTGCTCTGAGTCACTTATCTTTAAATCATATTTCCACCTGTCAAAAAAAATTATGAGTAGCAACTTAATATGTTACCTTGTTTTAGGATTTAGAAAGGATACAGCTCTGGAAAGGCTTTTGGAAGCTCTAAAGCATAAAGATATCCCTCATCCCTCCTCACTGCAGAGGAAGTTAAACAGAAAGTAATACTCAAATTTTTATATAGAAAAGTGAAACAACGTCCTCTCTAAAAGCTATCACTTAGTAGTGAAACCAAATTATCAACATTGGTCCCAGAGATTGTCTTCCAAAAGTCCTTCCCACTACCTCAGTTTCTACACATGCTCCAGCCTCTCCCTGCCCACCACCACACACACATTCTCTGCGGTTGAGGACTGTCTGTGAAACTCCACTCCCTTCCTTTTCCCTAGTCACAGTTACAGGAACTATTGCAAGATTAACTCTCTTGTATTATGTTTCATTCAACAGAGCAGCAACTCAAGGGTTTTGGCTCCTGGAACAAGTATAAAAGATCTACAAAATATTAAGTTCCTTGGAAAGAATCTTTTAAGACAATTTCTGTCGGTGAAAAGTGTCACATCAGCAGCCACAAAGTCTGAGTTTATGTTTGTTTAACGAACAGGTAAAGATTCACAATACTGTACAAATATCCCACCAACCTACAAGACTAGGATAATATAAATTCCATATAACAAGGCAATTCCTTACTCATTCTCATGTTGCAATCTCCATATAATAACCTGATGCCTTCCTAGCACTTTCACATGAATTATGTCATTTAACTATTCTTGTAAATACCGAAAATAATAGTGATAGTGATGGATGTATAAACACACCACTTAACCCGCCTTAGCCAAGAGTGTTTACATCTTTTTTGCTTTAATTAAGACTTTATTTTGATCAGTTTTAGTTTTACAGAAAAAATGAGTTGTTTTTAGGGCAGTTCTCTTTAGGGCAGTTTTTCTTCTTAAAAGCTAAGATGTATTTTGCTGCGATGAAAGTAATTTATTTTCCAGAGTGAGAGGCAATGTGCAAGAGGGTAATCATGGAGCCTGGAATCATATATTAATTCCACCCCCATCGGCTCTGTGATCTTTGGTAAATGTATTCCTAATCCTATTTGAGCCCTAGTTTTCTCATCTCCAAAATGAGAATAACAATCAACAGCATAGTGCAAAGGTCTATAAAGATTAAATGAAATAACAATGATAAGTACCTAGCATAGAGCAGAGCACAAAGTAGGTGCTCAAGAAATGTTTGTTTTGTTTTAATTCATGTTGTATTTTAGAGGCTAAGAAATTATTGTACCAAGGTATTCCACATAAACTTCACCCGGGATTCTGATCTTTTGCATGAGTTTACTCTGCCTGAGAGCTCTTGCATTAGACTAAAAAGGAAGAAAAGTTTCTTCTGATCCACACAGAAACAGGGAATTGGTTTCCTACCGAGCTTGTTAACTGAGCTTTTTCACCTGCTTTGAAAAGATGGGATTAGAGGGAAAGCCAAAAGAATACAGAGAAACAGCGTCTGGACCAGGGCAGGGCTATGCCTGGCAGAGGGGAATGGTGAAAGAAACAGCAGAGCACTGAATGGAGCTCAGCTGGGTATAGCAAGTGCCCAAGTAGATCACCTAGAGGCCCAGAGGAACCATTCCCAAATGGCATTGATGCAATCTGGTAAAATACCAGACAGCCCTGAAAACTGCCAGAAGTGCCTAGGGGAACTTTGTAGGGTACTATAAGATTCAAGTGTAAACAATTATGGACAGCAGACTCCGGTGGTAATGTTATGTGAGCTCATTTGTACTCATAGGCCATGGAACCTGAGGACATTCGGGTTGTGTCCTCAGCCATGTCATGGATGGGTGGCTGCAAATCAACTCGTTCTGACAGCATTTTTCTACCCTCGATGGAGGAAAAGGAACAAGAACTTTGGAGGCATGTACAGGAAGGGAGGATGATGAGCTAAGAATATAGAAAAGAAATGGAGAAAACAAAAAGAACAAAGATTTATTTGCTAACCAAGAGAGTATTCACAAATATTTCTCCCACTATCCCATCCAGAAAGATTTTAAGGCCCAGAAAATAAAAACACCTGTTGAATATCAACTGATTAAAGCTCCAGGGAAAACCAGCAAATGTCTTCATTTCCTTATTTGAGGACTCTTTTTTACAATCAAACACAAAAGGAGAAAGGTTTAAGTAGGTGCCTGAGTCAGAAGATATATGAAATGTTTGACATATTGCTTAGTTGTACAAAGAGAAACTTCAAAATAATTTATAATGCAACTTTTTTTCAGATATTTGCCTTGGAGGAGTCTGGAAATTCTATAAACAGAAATATAAGGACTATAATTTTTTAAATGTTAAGAAGCAAAGGCTTCCCCATGTACTAATTAATACAACTATGTGTATCTGTGACTTCAAACTTAAAAGGCAATGACTTCACTTCAAAGGTCAACTATTTTACAATCCCTCAGTCTCCTTCCCTATGGATAATACTTTTGTTAAATCAACACAACTCTGAGAGTGATATGAGTCTTCCTGCTTAGACAGCAGTTCAACAGTTAACCTCCTTCTAGTTCTTTCCTGAGAAGGCAGGTCCTAACATATCCTTTAAAGGTGGTATCACCAGTACCCTAGAACTTCTCCCTAATTATCACACTTCATTAGATAAAAAAGCTGTGTGTGTGTACAGTTTCTCACTGTATCAAAAGAAACATATAAACCAATAAAGCCAAAACAAAGCAAGTCAACCGCATTAATAATTTTTTCAATCGATATTGAAGTTATTTAATCCAAAGGTTTGTACCAAGTGACAAAAAGGAAATAACAGACATCTCTTCAGGAAAAAAAAAAAAAAAAAAAAAAGAAGAGCCATACTTTTAAATAGGAATTTTTGTTTTTACCCCTCCCTCTATTAATAGACTTTAACTTGACTCGAGGCTAGGAATGGTTTGGCAAGATCAATTCAAGAGTGTGAAATAACTCCCTTAAACTCCGAAAGTGGTTTTGTCAAAATTAAGCTTAGAATTGAATCTTCAAAAATTGTTAGATAGGCCATGGTTCATATTGTGCTTTTCTCCATTTACATATGAAGGAAAAAATCCTTATAATTCTCCTGTGTAGACTGAGTGGCAAAGTATTATTTGATTTCAGCAAATTCATGAAAAGGGCAAAGTTAAAAATTAAAAATACAGATTAAGAAATTAACATATTTGGGCACCTGGGTGGCTCAGTTAGTTAAGTGTCCGACTCTAGATTTCCGCTCAGGTCATGTTCTGATGGATCGTGAGATGGAGCCCCCGCATCCGGCTCTGCGTTAACATCGTAGGGCCTGCTTTCGATTCTCCCTCTTCTCTCTCTCTCTCTCTCTCTGCCCCTCCCCTGCTTACACTCTCATGCCCTCTCTCCCTCTCTCTCAAAAATAAATAAATAAACATTAAAGAAAAAAATTAAAATATTTGATAACACTCTGAATTAACTAAAGGCAAGTTTACATTTAAGTTTAGATTTCTTCTTACCTACACCTGTTGAAGTGAGGCTTCTGAAGCAAAAGAGGGGTGGGGGGATATATTGTAGTCTGCTAAGCTACATTCATTTTGAGTGGGTTTTAGAGAGAATTAGGAAAATTCCATTTGGCTGAATCATAACTAACAAATTAGTCATAAGTTTCCAAAGTTAATCAAAATTCTGTGAAAAATATTGTTTAATAGAAGTTTTTAAAGCATGTAATATGAATCCTTGCAAGAATACTATTGCAAAATATAACTGAACTGAACTGAAATAACAGTACAAGATGATGAGATGAAAATGATTTTTCTTTCCATATTAGGCCATTTCCTGTCAGATGGTCAACTAATACTCTGCAAGCAAAAAGAAAGCACACTCACACAGAAATCTGTTGCATTTCTATACACTAGCAATAAAGTAGCAGAAAGAGAAATTAAGAAAATCCCATTTACAATTGCACCAAAAAGATTAAGAGACCTAGGAATAAAATTAACCAAGGAGGAGAAAGCCCTGTATAATAAAACTATAAGCCATTGATAAAAAGAAACTGAGGATGACACAAACAAATGGAAGATATTCCATGATCATGGTTTGGAGGAATTAATATTTTTAAAATGTCCATGCTACCCAAAGCAATCTATAGATTCAATGCAATCCTTATCAAAATATCAAGGGCATTTTTCACAGAACTAGAACAAATAATCCTAAAATTTGTGTGGAACTACAAAAAACAAACAAAAACAAAAAACAAAACAAAACAAAAAACAATAGCCAAAGCAATCTTGAGAAAAAAGAACAAAGCTGGAAGTATCACAATCCCAGCTCTCAAGATACACTACAAAGCTGTAGTAATCAAAATAGTATGGTATTGGCACAAAAATAGATATATAGATCAATGGAACAGGACAGAGAGTGCAGAAATAAACCCATATCTATATGGTCAATTAACCTACAACCAAAGAGGCAAGAATATACAACGGGAAAGGACAGTCTCTTCAACAAATGGTGTTGGGAAAAGTACACAGCTACATGCAAAAGAATGAAAAGAGACTACTTTCTTACACCATACACAAAAATAAATTCAAAATAGATTAAAGACCTAAATGTGAGACCTGAAACCATAAAACTCCTTAAAGAAAACATAAGCAGGAAATCTCCTGGACATTGGCCTTAGCAACATATTTGTGGCTATGTCTTCTCAGTTAAGGGAAACAAAAGTAAAATTAAATTTTAGGACAACACCAAAATAAAAAGCTTTTTCACAGCAAAGGGAACCATCAACAAAGTGAAAAAGCAACCTAGTGAATGGGAGAAAATATTTGCAAATGAAATATCTGATAAGGAGTTAATATCCAAAATATATAAAGAACTTATACAACTCATCACCAAAAAAAGCAAATAATCCAATTAAAAATGGGTAGAGAACCTGAATGAACATTTTTCCAAAGAAGACATAAAGATGGCCAGTAGATATGTGAAAAGATGCTCAACATCAGTAATCATCAGGGAAATGCAAATCAAAACCACAATGAGGTTATCACCTCACACCAGTTAGAATGGGTAGTATTAAAAAGACAAGAAATAACAAGTGTTAGTGAGGATATAGAGAAAAGAGAAACCTTGTACTCTGTTGGTAAGAATGTAAATTGGTGCAAAAAAAAAAAAAAAAAAGTATGGATGTTCCTCAAAAAATTAAAAATAGAAATACTGTATGATCCAGTAATCCCACTACTGGGTATTTACCTAAAGAAAATGAAAACACTAATTTGAAAAGATACATGCACTCCTATTTTTTTGCAGCACTATTTATAATAGCCAAGATATGGAAACAAGTGTCCATTGATGGATGAATAGATAAAGAAAATGCAGTGTGTGTATATATATGTATATGTTTTATACACACACACACACACACACACACACACACACACACACACACACAATGGAATATTACTCCACCATCAAAAAGAATGAAATCTTACCATTTGTAACAACATGGATGGACCTAGGGGGCATATGCTAAGTGAAATTAATCACACAAAGACAAATACCATATGATTTTACTTCTATGTGGAATCTAAAAAACAAACAAAAACAGAAACAGACTCATAAATACAGAAAAAAAACTGGTGGTTGCCAGAGGGGACAGGGGTGGGAGGATGCATGAATAGGTGAAGGGGAGTTAGAGGTACAAACTTCCAGTTATAAAATAATTAAGTCATGGAGATGAAAAGTGCAGCATAGGGAATATAGTCAATAATACTGTAATAATGTTGTATGACATTATGGTGACAGATGGTAACTACACTTATTGTGATGAGCAGTGAGTAATTATAGAATTGTTAAATCATTCTGTTGTACACCAGAAACTAACATAATGTGGCATGTCAACTATACCTCAAAAACAAATACAAAATTTTTTTAAAAAGGCACACTCAAGAATAGGTCCAACTTCTTGGGCTCCTGGGAAACAAGGATAGAGTAACTGCTATCTCTATCATGTGGTGGTCAGTAGCCTCAGTAGCTGCCACCCACTTCTCATGTTCGACCCACCATAAAAGCATGCCACCCCATGTATATGAGACAATTATGTATGTGGGTAAAATATTACCAACACTTCCCATTCTCACCAAGTGGCAGCCCCTCTTCCATCCCTTTGTGATCCCCTCAAGTGTCCCTTCTTCCTTCTAAACTGAATGCCTCTACCCTACTTCGGAGCCCATGCACTCCCTCCCACCTACCTTCTTGAGAATCTCATGTCCTCTATCACTCCCCCTCTCTTCTCCTCAGTGATAGCTTCTTTTTATCAACATTAATCATACTTGAGTCTTTTCCATCTTATAAAACCCCTTCCTTCAGCTGCTACCCTATCTTCTGCTCCCTGTCACAGCCAAATTTGGAGACATAGTGCTCCTTTATCAATTCCTTTACCTTCCTCTTCCATCATCTCCATCGCCACTCCATTGAACCTGATTTTACCAAGGTCTTCAAGTTCCCCATCTGATGGACCCTTTTATGTCCTTGTGTGACCTCTTAGCATGTTCTGGGTACTGATTACCCCCATGCTTCTCAGGGCTCTTCCCTGGGCCCCCTGACACCACTGTCTGCTGAGATTCCTCCTACCTTCTGCCATCTCAGTCACAGACTCCTCTTCTCCCAAACCCCTCAAGGCATCATCCCAGGACTGCTGTGCCTTACCTTTGGTACACTCTCCCAGATGGTCTCATCAATAACCCACTGGGATGGCCCATGAGTCCTCAAACTCAACATGTCTGTCCAAAGTTTGACCTGGTCAAAGTGATATTTCTATATTTTTTAGATTTTTTTAAATCTTTATTTATTTTTGAGAGAGAGTGACAGCAAGCAAGGGAGAGGCAGGGGGAGGGGGACAGAGGATCAGAAGCAGGCTCTATGCCATCAGCAGACGGCCCAATGTACGGCTCTAACTTACGAACCATGAGATCATGACCTGAGCCAAAGTCAGATGCTTAACTGAATGAACAACTGAGGCACTTGGGACAAAGTGATATTTCTAAAATACATATCAGATGTCATCTACACAAAACCCTTCAATGTCTGCACATCCTGCTCTGTGTAAAAACCTAAAGCATTACAATGGCTTACAAAGCCCTACATAACCTGTCTCCATTCTTTCACTTCTGTGACCATGTCTCCTACTACTCTCTCCCTTACTCAGACCACTCTAGCTGTACTGACCAGACATGCTCCAAACACAGGGCCTTTGCACTTGCTTTTCTTTTGTCTATTCTTCCTCCAGATATAAGCACTTGCTTTCTTACTTTCATCCTTAAAGACTTTAACCAACTATCACCTCCTCATAAGGCTTTCCCTGAAAATCCTATGTAAAACTGTAACCCACCCCCTACCCTAGCACTTCTTACCCACTTTTCCTGATATCTTTCTCTTTGTAACACTTATAAATATGTGACATACTATATATTTTATTTATTGTCTATTTCCCTGCACTAGATTATAGACTACATCACAGCAAGAATTTTGGTCCCTTTTGTTCATTATTGTATTCCTAATACTAAAACAGGGCCTGGTACACAGGATACAGTCAATAAGTAATGATGAAATAAATAAATGAATGTATCTCTAACCCTTCACTCCCTAAGCCTGCTATTTATCATTTCAGTAAACAGCACTCCCATCTACCCAGCTACCCAAGACAGAAAGCCAGAGCTATCATGGACTCAGCTCACTTGCTCTTACTCTACATTAAACCATCACTCAGCCCTCCAGCTATCTCCTAAAAACAGCCCTCCTCTCCTACTTCCTGTCACATAGTTATTTCCTATTCATTCTTCAGGTTCCAACCTAAACATCATTTTTACAGACTATGTCTGTTATGTTTCCTTTAAATATCCAACCAGGTCTAATACATGTCTGTTCCATACTAAGCGTTCACCCAATATTTATTGAATGAATAAATGGCATTTCTCAGAAATGCCCTATTAGGTTCCCCCACTTTCTGTTGTTACAGCACCCTGTAAATTTCATATAACACTCATCTCACTTTATGATAATTACTTTAACATCCTTCTCCATTAGACTAGAAGCTCCCTAAAAACAGTAATCTGCATGAAGGTGGGGAAGCAAAGGAAGGTCCTAAAACACAGAAAGGACTAGGATGACTATTACAAAATCATGCTGGAAACACAGGGAAGTCAGTTGAATAAGGAGCTTTATTGCAGAGGAATGGAATCAGAGAAAGGGTTTCATCTTTAGATATCAAAGAGAGAAGGGACTATAATAAAACAAGCTAGGCAAATTTGGTCTCAATTATAGCACTAGTTAATTTGTAGTTTGTCTTGATTATTAAATCACTGAAATTTAGCCAACACAGTATTACTCATATTTTCACTTACAGATTTCAAAGTCTTCTAGTTTCAAGCTTGTATATTCTTCTAGGTATCAGACTGCAGTCTAATTGTTCTAATAATACTTTTAATTACTTTACATAGAGTTTAATTGCTAGTTTAGAAAAACATCTACCTATATTTGTGTAGACAGACATCCACATATGTGCATACACATACAAATATCCATTTTATATATGAAGAAACTGACACAACAGGATTTTTTATTTACCTCAAGATTGCATAATTCATAAGCAGTGGAGCCATAATTGAGCTGAGGTCTGTCTGTATGACTTCAAAATCCATGCAGTTTTACTATTTCACAATACCTCCACAATAACTTCCTATTACCATATAACTTTCTATTACCTGTAGGAAATTTATATCTATGGGCTGTAAATGTAAATTCAGCGTGAAACTATTTGCATAAAGAATTATGATAAAGATTAATATAAATTAAGATTATTTTAGCCCAATAATAAGAATTTATGGTAGTTCTTAGACGCATTTGATATTAATTTGCTGAGAGGTGATGACAGAAATGTCTACCTTGAGGGCTTGTTGAGTAAATGATTCAGGATGAGGAGAAAACAGACACAAACCCTTCTACCCACTTCCAATTCCAACACAAGCTACGATCAATAACAAATTATAGCCTCAAATATTCCTGAATTCCAGAAATATACCTTCAAAGGGGTGTGCATAAGCACAGAGAACACCGAATCTGCATTTTTTATATAATTTTGGTGATTATAAATGTATCAGTTAGTTTGATTCAACCTTCCAATTGACAAGAGTAAAAAAACTATGAAGCATTTATAATCCCATAAAACTGAGATCTTCAACAGCTAGGATTTATCCCAATAAATGAGGAATAGATTTCCACCAAGTTTCAAAGTCCTGATAACTATATCACTGTAGTGACAAGACAGTACTGGAATCAAATATAATACAAACTGTCATGCCTGACTAAGCTACTTGATTGTCTAAGGCAAAAGCTCAATAAATTATTATTTATAAAACTTTTCATCATAGTTATTTTTTAACCTTTAAAATTTAATCACATTATTACTATAGTTTTGAAGGTACATATATGTTGCCACTAGTGTCTATTATAGTCATCATTTCACTAGACAGTGACACAGTCAACAATTGGTTCTAAGTATTTAAATGCCTGATCTATTTAATTGCCCAGTTAGAGACTTTTAGTCTATTACTAACAGTATTTACACTTTCATTAGCTTAAGCTCAAGGAGGAACAAAATAAGACATACAATTGTTTTGATAGACTCAACAAAGAGTTTTGATGTTCTAACAGATTCAAATTAAGACAGTAGCCAACAGCTTCATAAATAAGCCATTAGGATATAAACAGAAGAATATAAATAGTTATCTCTACCTCCTATTCTCTCAGCTCTTGCCCTTCCTCTTCTCTGGATACCTCCTCCTTATCCATACAGACTCCGGTTAAAGGGCCTTTTCTCCTGAATTAGGCACCCTTGTGTGCTCCGTCTACTTTCCCTAACATTCATCATGCTTTGTTGTCTGATTTTGCTGCTAGAGTATAAAATCCTTGAGGACAGGGCTCATACCTGTCTTGTTTTCCACTCTGTGCCTAACACCCAGGACAGTGCCTGACCCACCTGAAGTATGCAATACATGTTTGCCAAATTGCAATGAAATTGAAGTTAATTCCACCACCACCAATGATTTTTAGCTTGGACCTTAGTGAAGCCTGTTAGTTTCACTCCATATTACCTGTAAGAACATGTCTATGGGCAAAAAATCACATACATAGATTTTCAGAATAGCATTATAACAGAGAAAAATAAAAAAATGGATAAATAAATTATTAGAGTTCTACAAGAGGATATTTCAAAGTCTAGATAAGGTTATATTTCTGAAGTGGTTTTGAGTGACATGGGGAAGTTCTCATTATATTACGAGAATAAATATATAATATTTATATAAATACAATATATTATGTTAAATAATAAAATTAATATTTATAGAGTGTTATGAGCCAGCCATTCTTCTAACAGCTTTATATGTATTAACTAATTTAATCCTCATAGGATATCTAGAAGATCCCCAAGTGATTCATATATATGTGAAAATTTGAGATGCACTAACCATTCCCATCCACTTTACAGAGGAGAAAAACTAAGGCCCAAAGAGTTAACACCATTTTCCCCAAATCACACAGCTCAAAAGTGAGACAGGGCAAGAAGAGAAGAGTTGGATTCAAACCCAAGATGCTCGAAACTCAGATTAGTGTTCCTTCTGTCACACTGTGTCATAAAGCTTTGAATTTGATGGATGTTTCTTTGTCTCCCCTTTCTCCCACCTCCAAATGTTTTTCACCCTGTATAGGACCTAAAGCTTGGTAATGCACAAATACTGTGTCATTCCCTGAGGAAATTTAGTGTTGGCAGAGGGAGGCTTAGAAATTAAGTGCCTGAAAGCCAGTAACTGGCCCCAGAGATCTCCAAGGACTGCTGTCCAGCCCAAGATTCCATGACATCTGCACCACAGCCTTGAATAGAAACCAGAGTGCCGGTATCCGATGCAGTGAGAATTTATTCTGTAGTTATCAAAGCAAACCAAAGGTTATCAGCGTGTTGGACATTTAAAGATTAAGTACAGCTGATCGCACTCAACTCTTATGCAGGTAGCTTAACTTCAGTGGGTCTGGTCTCTCTCTGAAGGGAAAATGGAGGTGTTTATGATCCTGTATCATAATGGGTTCCAGGTGACCCAGGCCAAGCGGCTGAGGCAGGCCCTCTCTTCTTTGATTTACATGGCAGGATCCAGGCCATCCCTCAATTGAAAAGATATAGTAATGAGCAAATGCAGAAAAAGAAAAGAGAGGGGGGAAAAAAAAAGAGCTGAGGGAAAACCTGGAGTGCTTTTCCAAGTCCAAAGTGAGCTATGGCTGCCCTCTCTGCCTCAGAAGGTACAATCATAAATTTCTAAATAATGTTTAGCACTGGGGCTCTGGCTCATGATATATTACACAAGACAAGATGCCTCCAAGCAGAAAACACTGTAATTGGGGAGCAATAACATCTGTGTCAGTCATGGGACTGCAGTTAAAGCGAACTAAGAAGTTACAGTCTGGGCTGCACATGCAAAATAATAATATGCACATTTTTTAGCTAAAAAGATATGTCATCAAGATATGAGCCTCTTTAAATTCTTTGGTGTCATGATAGCCTGAAGAGTATCAGTAGGACCCCCAGATTTCTGTTTTAACATTAGCGCTATGTTAGCCAAAACCTAAGGAATTACAGTTTGGGAGGCAAGGAACTCTGATGAAATCAGAGTTTGGGCTTGCTTTGGTGGGGTGGGGCATGGATTTTAGGTCATTGGTTGCAATGCTTTGCCAGATTGACCAGGTCACTTAACCTGAGCCTCCTAATGTGGCATGGTCAAAGAATTCATGCATGACAGAGGTGAGTCTCAAACCCAGATCGTCTGGCTTTAAATCCTGTCATCCTTCTCATGCATCTCTGCTCTAATGTTGATATTTAAGTAATTATAACATAGTGAGTAGATGCTTAGTTATTCTGGGACTGAAATGCATATGAAGGTCTTTTGTTCCTTGATAGATCAAAATAAAAGAGAACAAAAAACTGTAACCTTTCATTTTAAAAAATTCTCCAGTAGCATGACAATACCTAGAAAGTGAAACCACCCAGAAGTATTCACGAAGAGACTGCCAGTTGGGGAGAGCCTAAAGAGATCTAAATTGAGTTAAAATGTCTGCCTATATGGCCAGCCTCTGAGGATACTATCAACTCTGATAACTGATGATTCTTCACTGTACAGGTCCACCGGGCCCAAAGTCCACCTGTAACTTCACAAACACACTCTTTCTTCATAGGGTGGCCAGGACTGTACCAATTTTGCACTCAAAGTCCTGAGACTGAGTCCCCAGAAAATAGGAATCACCCAACTTCTTACTACCATGCTGTGTCTCCTTGGCCCTCATCCAAACCAGCACAGTGCTCTTAACTGCATCTTTCTACACACAGGAAAGGCTGAATGAGCGATATAAAAAGCCCTTGTCACTCTACTATGGATCTTGAGCCTCTAAGAGGCTTCATCTCTCTTTTATTCCAACTTGCATGCTCAAATACCTGGGCAAGTACCTGGGTTTGTTTTTCTAGCTAGTCTTCTTAGAGCAATGCTTCAGGCGGACTGTCTGCTTAGCTTTACCACCAGACAGTGTCTTTCACATCTACCAGCCCCACACTCCTCCTGCCAGACTCAATTTACATGTTTTTGTTGCTGGACCATCGCTTATCAAGGAGTGCAACTAGGCTGCCCTTATGCCATTACTCCTGCCCAGTTCTAGCCAATGTATGATATAATCCAACATCAAACCTGTCATGTGGATTTCTCACTGCCAAACTACTACATCAGCTCTGGATCTGAAGAGAATTGCCAGAATTCTTTAAGAAGATGATTATTTAGGGGTGCCTGGGTGGCTCAATTGGTTAAGCTTCTGGCTCTTGGTTTCGGCTCAGGTCATGATCTCATGGTTTTGTGAGTTTGAGCCCCACATTGGGCTCTGCGCTGACAGCATGGAGCCTGCTTGGGATCCTCTTTCCTTCTCTCTGCCCCTCCCCCACCTGTACTGTCTCTGCCTCTCAAAATAAATAAATAAAAACAAAAAAGCTTTTTTAAAGATGATTGTTTGAAGACATTAGCTTTCTAAGGATTAAAATACACCATTTTTATAACCTTATTTGTTTACTTGCTTGCTAACTAGTGTTACCTTTCACCATATTGAATATTCTCTTCTTGTGGTTCAAAAAAGTTCCTTTGATTTTTAACAATAAATTAATTCTTATTATGACCAAAATGAGAGAATACAAAGTATGGTAGATTGAAAAGTCCAATTCTTATATTTTGTTGGATTGAAGCCTGTTGGCCTATTTTAAACTATTTTAAGGGCGTTTTTCATGTTTTAAATTTATGTCTCAGGAGATACTGTGAAGGTGAAACTGCATAGAATGGATCAATACTCAGCACAGAGCCCCAAACCATACATCTTCTTTACTGAAAAGTTAGAGAGAGACATTCCTAAAAATCTTTAACGTGTGTGTTGTTATTGTCGTTGTTGCTGTTTTAAATAGAATCCTATCTTACAAAAAGGATCTATACAAAAAGAATCTGAAGCAGTCTTCTGGAAAGATGAACAATGTCCTCAGGCTCTTATTTTGGAACTTCTAACACTGCTAGCCTGGTCAAAAGAAGCAGAGAAGTTGAAGGGAAGATGCTAAGATGTCCCCTGGTTAAGAAAGTGTTTAACATGCTGCGAGATTCTGATGCCTACCTGAAAAACACTGGAATAAATTTCCACCAGTGGCAAAATCTTCTGGTAGTCTATTCAATATGCATTCTCTCCTTCCTTACTAACATTCATTCTCCCTTACAGCTAAGGGTGACCAAGAGATGTAAGTGGAAACTTATAAAAGAAGCTCACTCAACTGGGAAGAACAACCTTGGGATCTTTGGCCTCCCTCTTTCTTGCCTCTTTCTACCTAAAATGTGATAGGTTGACAGATTTGGCAAATAAAAATACAGGATATCTAGTTAAATTTAAATTTCAGATAAACAACAAATAAGTTTTTGGTATTAGTATATCTTATGCAGTTTGGGACATACTTACAAAATGACATTTACCTATAATTCAAATTAACCGGGCATCCTTTATTTTATCTATTTTATCATGTCTCCAAGAATATGTACATGAAGACTAAAGTAGCCATCATGGACCATAAAGGGAGTTTATGGCCAAAAGTCACACACCAAGGATGATAGAGAGGAAATACAGAAGAGTCCAGTCACAGAAGACCAGGAAGTGCCATACTGACCTCAGGCCACTTTCCTCAGAACTTTTTTTCTTAATGTTTATTTATTTTTGAGAAAGAGAGAGCACAAGTAGGGGAGGTGTGGGGGCGGGGCAGGGGCAGCGGATCTGAAGCAGGCTCTGTCCTGACAGCGGAGAGCCTGATGTAGGGCTGGAACACATGAAGCGTGAGATCATTACCTGAGCTGAAATCAGATGCTCAACCGAGTCACGCAGGCGCCCCCTCAGAACTTTTCCACAGGACATAAATAAAGCTTTATCTTCTTTGAGCTGCCATTATTTGAAATTTGTTACCTGTAGCCAAACTCAGTTCCAACTGGTAAAACACCATTTCCACGTTCCTTTTCCTCTTCACCCACTTCCATGCTTCTTTTTCTCTCCCTAGTGTCCATAATGTGCATTTTAGGTTGATTTTATTCATTTACAAGGATGAATGGAGACAGTAAATTCCACATAATAACTTATGCCCTTTCTACATCCTCAGAAACAGCTTGAACTGAGAGGAAAAATATGGAAGTATGAACTGAGGTCCTTTAGAAAAATAACGCCTGTGGGACCCCCAAAAGACCAAGTAACAAAGAGATTTCCTTCAAAGGGCCACCATGAACATATTGTATCTGGGAGAAGTTTGTTTGGGGGAATGTGTGCAGTTAGGCAGAGAGAGGAAGCACCAATGAAATTCTAAATAGAAGGAGATATATTAGAAAATATCCAATTCTATTTTATCTCTGATTCTATGGTACTGTGCATTGTGTGAATAATTAAAGCTAATAGTTACTGAACACTTACCATATATCAGAACTATACTAAGCATTTTACATATTTCTATATACCTACACATTGTTCAACCCTCATGCTCACCCTATGAGGTTGATATTATTTATAACTTTTATTTTGCATGTAAGGAAACCAAGGGTCTGAAAGGAAAAGGAACTTCATCCAAATCAAAAGTATGCAAATGTGCAGCAAGAGTTTGAATCCAGGTCGTTCTGGCTCCAACGCCCCAGATTCGATGCCCTTAATCATAATATTGTGCTATTTCCACTTTATCTGATGATTTGACAAAGACATTTCAGAACTCAGTTCAGTTGTTTCATATGCACACATACACGCACACTCACACACACACAGCACATATATACATACACATATAACTAACTCCTAAACTGAGGGGGGAAAAGTATACAACTCCTCAGGAAAATGGGTCAAGCACATGTTAAATGAATTAGAGTCCCACTTTCCAACATCCTTCAGTTAACCCCTGCAGGTGAAAGGATGCTCTGCGTGGATTCAGTTCCCTTCTAAAAATAGCTAAAAGCACAATTACACAGACAGTCCCAAACTTACAATGGTTCGACCTAAAATTTTTCAACCTTACTATGGTGTGAAAGCAATACACATTCAGTAAAAACCATACTTCAAATTTTGAATTTTGATCTTTTTCTAAGCTAGTGATATGCTCTGTGATAATCTCTCATGATGCTGGGCAGTGGCAGTGGGCCGGAGCCCCACGGCAGCCACACAATCAAGAGGGTAAACAACCAATACACTTACAACCATTCTGTACTCATACAGCCATTCTGTTTTTCACTTTCAGTTCAGTATTTAGCTACATGAGCTATTCAACACTTCAGCATAGGACTGTGTAGGCTTTGTGTTAGTTTGCCCAATTATAAACTAATATAAGTGTTCTGTACATGTTTAAGGTAGACTAGGCTAAGCTATTATGTTTGGTAGGTTAAGTGTATTAATTGCATTTTTGACTTATATTTTCAACTTACAATGGGTTTATCAGGATATAACCCCATAATATGTTGAGGAAAATCTATACAAAACAACATATTTTTATCAGGTTTGTTGTTATTCTGAGCCCTGTTTATTGAGTAGAGAAACTGATACCCAGAAATCAGAGTATCCTAGGAAAGTTAGAATTGGGGGAGGGAGGGTTGGGGAATACACCTGGAGTAGAATTAAAATTTAACCTAAAGTGACCTGAGGAACAAATGTTTAACCTCTACCAGCTTGCTGTTACCATGAGAACAGTTCGATTTTTAGGTCTCTTAAAACCACAGATTGACCAGGCAAACCCACCACACAGACTCACTTTGCTGTAACTTAGCTTTCATATTCCCTAAGAACGTCCACAAAATTTGGACTGGGCTTAGACTCCTTGGACCCGCAGACACAGGCCGTAGTAGTAGTGTAATATGATGAAGAGCTCCCTCTGAAGATGGCTGAATCACAGGAAAAGCACAAACCAAGCAGGAAAAATGTGCCTTGCACTTTTCCACGGAATTCACCTACTGCAACTGGGGGTGGTTAGGTTTTCATGAATAGGGCACCCAAGGAGAATAGTTAATAACAGACTGATCCAGAATTGAGAAAGAATAGCATGGCATCTTGCCCCAGTCATGAATAGATGACATAACAAAGAGAGAGGAAAAAGAAACAAGGAACCCAGGAGTAATGGGAGACCAGTGCTCACCAGCCAGGCGTCTGGTGAGCACTGAGTGTGGGAACTTTTCCTTGCCTCTGAGACACATATTGTTGTCCAACAATGGCACGGTGGCTGACGTTGCAAAGTCTCCATTTCAGAGGAGAAACCAGCAGAGGTGTTCTGCTCCTCCTCTCCCCTTTGGGAAATCCTGGGAAGTGCCAGCCAGCTTACATTATTGTTAGAGATGTGAAATAACAACATGCAGCAAGCTGTGTATTTATAACAGACAGGGAATGGGATTAATAGAATTCTCAGGGCCTCCTGGCAATGCCATGTAGAAAAACTTGCTCAGGACTGGGACACTACAGGATAGCAGTGGAATCCTGGCTCAGCCACCAACTTGACAACAGACTTTGGCAAGTAACCCCACCTCTCTGGTCCTCAATGTCCTCACCTGTAAAGTAAGAAGGTTATATTACTGGACTAAGGCATGTCTTCATTCAACAGTATTTATTAAATTAGACTTACATAAATGGATACCTCATGGATCTTATGTTCTAATGAATATAATAGACAATGAAGACATAAATTAATAAATGTCTTTTGGCAATAAGGGCTATGAAGGGAAAAAAATCATGGTAAAGGACAGATAGTAATGAGTTAAGATGGCACTCTAAAGTAAGGTTGTCAGGGAAGGCTGCTCCAAAGACTAGACATTTGAGCAGAAACCATAATGATGAGAAGGAGCCAGGTAGATGAAGATGTGGGAAAAGAATGTCCCAGGCAGAAGGAACAACCATACGCATCCATAAAATGGGGACATTTTTGGCATATTCGAGGTATATCAATGGGACCAATGTGGCTGGAGTAGAGGAAGCAAGGGGAAAGGTGGTTGGGGATGAGCTGGGGAGGTAAGCAGTGGTCAGATCTTGTAAATTCAGAATCAGATTTTAAGTTTAATGTGTGACCCAAAACCACTAGAAAATACTAATTGAGCCTTAAGCCTTATTAAAAGATTACCCTGCTTAATGAAAGTAAAGAGATCATTTATTTATTCAGTAATAATTTAATGAACACCAATGTCCATCAGGTTTTGTTGCAAGTGCAAAGAGGGTATATCAGTGAATTAAAAAGGTCACTGTTCTGATAAAGATCACCTTCCAGTGGAAGACCACCTGGAAAACAATTGCAGTGGTCTATTGAAAAATGATAATGATTTGGGGAAAGGTGGTAGAAAGGAAATAATGTGGGATTGCCAGATTCCAGATTTGTCGGAAGATGGAGCCTAAAGGATTTGTTGGGAGACAGATGTGGGGGTAAAAAAATAAATAGGAAAGAATGACTCCTGGATCTGTCTCTCTCTCTCTCTCTCTTTCTCTCTCTCTCTCTCTTTCTCTCAACATCCCTCTCTCCTCTTTTCCTTTCTCCCTGCCTTTCCCTGTCTCTCTTTCTCTTGTTTTCTAACGTGAGCTGCCTTCTGAATGCATCCGTCCCATCATTCTAATTTCTGCTCAAATATCACCTCTTCAGAAGGGTCTTCCCTGATAACTTTAGAGTGCCGAGTTAACTCACTACTCTCTTTCCTTTTACAATTATTGTGCCATTTGTTGAAATGAGGAAAATTTAGGGAGGCGCACAGCCTTATCTGGAAACCTGATTCGGAGACGTTAAGTTTAAGATGCTCATTTGATATCAAAGAGAAGACACTGAACATACTAGTTTGACATGTAGCTTGGAGACCAGGGGAAAGTTTGGGGATGGGCATATAAATTTTGGGTATCATCTAAGATATACTGAAGAGAAGAAGATTAAGTACTTCCTAGAGTATTCCAAAACTTAGAGCTCAAGAAGGGGAGGAATAAGTAGCTAGTGATATAAGAAAATGAGGTGAGCATGATGTCTCAGAAACCAAGGGGAAAAAAGTGTTCCAGAAGAAAATTAAATAGCGTTCTCAATTCCTTGAGAGTTGAGTAAATATTGAAAAACAACCACTGAATTTGACAACATGGAGGCCATTGGTATTCTTGAGTGTTTCCAGTGAATCTATAGAAATAAAATCCTGATCCAAGTGGGTTGAAAAAAAAATGGGAGATGAGAAATTAGACAGTAAGTTTAGACAGCTCCTTTACAGAATTTGATCATAAAGGAGACTAGAAAAATAGGCAACAGCTACCAAGAGGGGAGTGTTTGTTTTTAAGATGGAAGCTGCAATATGAAAAACCAATTGAAAAAAGTTTTTTTAAAAACAATCATGAAAATTTGAATGAAGACTAACCTAAAATGATATGAAGGAATTGTTATTAATTTTGCTAAGAGTGATAATGGCATGGAGATTATGTTTTTTTAAATTCCAGATGACATATGTATTGCCAAATAAAATAATATCTGGGACTTGCTGTAAAATATATGAGCAATAAAAAGAAAGTTTGGGAGAGACAGATGAAACTAGACTGGCAAAATGTAATTGTTGAATTTATATGATACATATATGGAGTTCATTATGCTCTTCTCTATTTTTGTATATATGACAAAAGTTTTCTAAAGAGAAAGAAAAAGAAAAAAAAGAGATGAGAGTTAGTTACGTTACGAGAGTCTGCTGCTGCCATAGTGGTCCAGCCACCTGATAGGGTGGTGTCAGAGGAGGCAGACTGGGAAGCCAGTGCTGTGACCACCCCCTGGAGTTAGGGAACTCTCTCCCCTGTTTAGATAGCAGTAACAGACATCCTCTCTCCTCCAGCCAGGATGTTGTCAGCAGAGGCTGATCCCACCCACCCCCAGCAATAAAACACCACTCACCCCTTTGCTCCTCACCCCCACAGAATGTCAGAGAAGACTGAGGGGGGAACATGACTTCCACCCCCACTCACCAGTAATAAGGAAGGACCTCCTTCCCCCACCAGTATGGAATCAGAGGAAGCCTGCTAAAACGGAAGATTTAAATAAGATCCAGAGTCTCATCACACTATACCCAAAATGTTCAAGATACAAATGAAAATCACTTGTCATACCAAGAACCAGGAAAATCTCAACTTGAATGAGAAAAGATAATCAACAGAGGCTAATGCCAAAATGACAGAGATGTTCAAATTATCTGATAAGAATTTTAAAGTATCCATCATAAAAATGCTTCAAAAAGCAATTACAAGCACACCTAAAACAAATGAAAAAAATAAAAATCTCAAATAGTATGCACAAACACATCCGGTTAGGAAAATGAGCTTGAAGAAAATCATTATCTTCCACGTTGCTCATAATGAGAAACTGGGTGTCCCAGAGTCAGGAGACTTTGAATAATCATAGTCCACAGCTGGTCGGGTGCATCACCACCCCTGGAGTCCCAGCAATTTAACACATCACTCATTTCCCAAAACTCAGGCTATATTTCAGCAACTCCATAGCCTGTTGCATCACTGAATGTTTTCCCAGCTTGCTCCTTGGAAAAAAAGGTTCAGGATTTCAGTGTCCCTTCAGTAAGAATGTTATATACAAATTAATGCTGACTCCCCAAGACTAAAATTTCACGGATTTCTGAAGTTTCATCCTGTTTCTCCTTTTCCCAGGAGTTGTAAACTTGAAAACATTTATTAATACTTTCCAGAAAGGTCAGTTAGAACACACCCCCTGGGAGGTAATCAGAAATGAGTTGTGGTGCTCATGCTCTCACCATTCCAGAAAATGTCTGCATGCTTCCTATTGGTGCAACATCCATGGAACAAAAGTGGTAGAGAAACAACAATAGAAGGAGCACGGCATATCCTCAAAGTCTGATGTTTGTGTTACTTTGTCTACTTTTTGGCCTTGGTTCACAGGTCATGGCACCAGTGGATGTGTCTTTTTAAACTCAAGATACACATAAGCTTATTTCTGAAAGAAAGAGAAAAGGAACTAACATTTATTGAATACCTAAATACCTATTATTTGCCAGGTTCTATACCAGATACCTTACATGTTATCCTTTTATTCCTCAAAACAGCTCCACGAAGTAATATGATTATCGCCATATTACAAATGAGGAAGCTGACATTCAAATAATCAAATAATTTACCTAATGTTCAACATGATTTTGAATGCAGGACTGACAGATCCCTAGGCCATCATGCATCTACCATACTATGAAGTTTACCAATAGGTATCAGGTTCTCAGAACAACATGCCAGCTGAGGGGAACTCTGGCCTCTTCCCTTCTTCCACATAGGAAAGTGTTTTGTTTTTTTAAGTGTCCATTTATACGCTAATTTTAATGATCCTACCTGTGGAGGAAATAGATTTGATTGCACGTTCAGTAGATACACTATTTATGTGGGTACTTGATCCTCTTTTTCAGATACCTCCAGTGCTACAGTCTAAAGTTTTTGTTTTTTGTTTTTGTTATCATTTTTTAAGTATCTGAAGAAAATAAAGTATATACAGAGAGAATGGCTATGCAATAGCAGGAGGCATATTTTGGAAAAACTAGGTCTATTATGCCCAAGGTTCCGTGCTAAACACGGTGTAAGAACTAAATACAAGGTACGGTCTTGCCCTTCATGAAGGCTTAGGAAGGCATACCACATAGAAAGCTGCTAACATGTATGTGGTCCAGGCAGTCTCTGACATAGAAACCCCAACCGTCAAACAATCCACCATCCAAGCAGCCCCAGACTAGATACAGGTGCTAGTGCCACCAGGGCTTTCAAATCTCTCTCCCCAAACAGATCCCTCACTGCTGAAACCACCAGAACCAAGGATGCCCTATTCACATGGGCCGGCCACTGTAATGAGATGGGACCCGGTGAACTCTTCCAAAATATAATGATACGTATTATAGTTAGGTTCCAGTCCTGAATCGTTACAATTCACTTCCACTGTGAGTCAAAAGGGCTTATATGGAGCAGCCTGAAAAACTATGTACCATTTTTAGCATTGCTAAAACCACCACGAGTAACATCATCTTCCCTATGACAGAATGCACTGGGACGTCTAAACAACTGACTTACAAACAAACCAATGGGACACAGCATATCTGTAATACCTAATAGGTATTAGGTGAACATAGGGGAGGCTATCTGTATGGGACTAAGTATCAAGTGAGTCATCTGGGTAAGGAAGAGAGAACTGTGTGGACTGGCATGATCAATGACAGCTTTAGAAAGGACTAAGGAATTTTACCTGGATTCTGAAAGACAGGATTCAGATCGGCAGATGTTGCAAAGCTTTTGCAGATGAGGGGTGATATAAGCAAGCTTTTGGGAAAGGGAAATACCCTCCCAGGGGTCCACGGAAGTACAAACTTTTCTCACTGGAGCAGAGGGTCCAGTTGGGGCATAAAGTCTAAACAGTTGTGGCTGTGGTTTGGTGCTTGCATCAGTGAGGATTCCAGCAGGAGACAGAAACCACACCAATTATTTTAACTGAGAGAGTTTAATATAAAGAATTGTTCATAAGGCATAAAGTTGTTAACTGAGTACTGGAAAGGGTGAAAGAGAACTCTAAGATATCACAGATGTAGCAACTGGAGGAAGCCACTATTACCTACCCCTAGGGCTGGGACAAAGGGAGAAGAATAATTAAAATTATAGGGACAAAGGGAAGAAGAATAATTAAAACTTTGAAAAGTTACAGGAACCCTCTGAGTAAGGGCTAGAGCTGAGTCTGTGAGTGGACTCAAGAAGGCTGGTTCTCCAAGTGTGGGGAAATGGCAAACTGGATTCAGCTACAGCTACTACAGGAAAGCACTGTGGCACCCAGAATGAAGAAATGGGGCTGGAACTACAATCACAGGAGCCACAAGCAGACAGGAAGCAAAAGAAGCAGCAAGTCCCTTCTCTCCCTCCAGCTCCCAGAATCCTTCTAGCACCTCCTGTTGGCGGAACCAACAAGGATCCAGCAGGCAAAGCACGAACGCAGCTGCAGTCTCCCAGCCTCACAGGGCAAAATACAACAGAATAGGGGTTGAGCTGAGACACAACAGCTCAAAAACCACCACGGGGCCAACCTGGAGTGCCCCGAATGCTGAGCTCAAAAACAGTAACTGTCTCCTGTAATAAAAAGGGAGACATTTAAACTTTTTTTTTTGGAGGAAAGTTATATGATAAAAGCGGAGCTTTAAAAAGTTTAATCTGGTTACAATGTGTAGGATGCTTGGAATGAGGCTAAAAGCAGAAAGACCTGTTAGGACACTATAATACATTAGGCTAGAGTCTGCATAAAGCAGGCAACATGGAAATGGAAAGGAAAGAAAAAAAGCAAGAGATACTGCATAAGGAAAACTAACAGCATGGTATGACTAGTATTATGAGAAAAAAGAAGAGTGAAATTTCAAAGATGATCAAATATTCTGCATACATTTATGTAATATGAACTTCTCTGAAGGTCATAAGAAACTGTTCTACTTAGCTTATAACGAAGGTAGTAGTCCAAAACTGTGAATTCAAAAGATAACTTATTAGGGCACCTAGGTGGCTCAGTCAGTTAAGTGTCTGACTTCAGCTCAGGTCATGATCTCACAGTCTGTGAGTTCAAACCCCACATCAGGCTCTGTGCTGACAGCCTGGAGCCTGCTTCAGATTCTGTCTCCCTCTCTCTCTGCCCCTCCCCACTCACGCTCTCTCTCTCTATCTCTCTCTCTCTCAAAAATAAATAAACATTTTAGGGGCGCCTGGGTGGCTCAGTCGGTAAAGCGGCCGACTTCAGCTCAGGTCATGTTCTCACGGTCCGTGATTCGAGCCCCGTGTCGGGCTCTGTGCTGACAGCTCAGAGCCTGGAGCCTGTTTCGGATTCTGTGTCTCCCTCCCTCTCTGACCCTCCCCTGTTCATGCTTTGTCTCTCTCTGTCTCAAAAATAAATAAATGTTTAAAATAAATAAATAAATAAATAAATAAATAAATAAATAAATATTTTAAAAAATGTTTAATGAATTATTAGGGGCACCTGGGTGGCTCAGTTGGTTACATGGCAGCTCAGGTCATGATCTCCCAGTTCACAGGTTCAAGCCTGTCAGGCTCTGTGCTGACAGCTCATAGCCTGGAGGCTGCTTCAGATTCTGTGTCTCCTTCTCTTTCTGCCCCTCCCCAACTCCCGTTCTCTCTCTCTCTCTAAAAAAATGACTAAACATTAAAAAATTGTTTTTAATGAATTATTAATGATATTGAGACAACTGGGTATCCATTAAAAATAAAACATAAAAATGTTTCAAAGAGTTAAACAGAAAGAGAAAGAGAGAGATTATAAAAGTAATAGAAAAGTACATGAGAGGGTTACATATAGACTCAAGGTGAAGAAAGCATTAGGCACAAAACCTAAAACTTCAAAAGGAAACAAAAATTCTACTATATCCCCCCTCCAAATTAAATTCAATGTAAAAAAATAATAAAGTAAAATGACAATGGAAAGTCTGGGGAAATATTTGCAATATAAATGACACAAGGAATTAATTTCTTTAAAATGTAAAGAACTCTTTATAAATAAACTTTAATGAGTAAAGAAGATCAACAAAGTAACTGAAAAATGAACACAAGTTATGGACTGTTTACAAATAAAGGAAATGTGAATAGTTCTTAACCACCTTAAAAGAAGTCAGCTTTGTTCAGAATAAAAATTTTTTTAAGTATAACCAAATATTGTTCAGCTTTCATATTGACAAAATCAAAAAGTCTGAAAATGGAGGCTGGATGTGGAAAAACAAGCACTACTCTCAGACATTGTTGACGGCAATATAAACTGGTACAACTGTTTTAGGAGGACAATTTGTCAGTATATTACAAATTTAAAATGTACACACACTTTGACCCCAGCCTTTTTACCAGGAGTTTATCCTACTTAGATAATCCTCCATGTGTGCCAAGAAAAAAAAAAAAAAAAAAAAAAAAAAAAAAAAATATATATATATATATATATATATATATATATATATTATGGACAGAGATAGCAGTTTGTGCATTGGATAACCACAGTGGTTTTCCTTCAGGTAGCCTAACGACAAAAAGGCTCAACAAGAGGAACTTCAAAATCTCTGGCGGAAACCCACACCAGAGGTTTCCAAGCAACTGACATCTGAGAATAAGATATATCTCATGACAATAAGACTATAATTTTGAATGCAAAACTGAGGGTCTTACAACTTACTTGGGTACTCAATTTCTGATTCCTCCTAACACCTTTACAAATATTTGAGGCAGCTCGTTCTGGCAGCATTTCATTCCTTGTGGCTATAGGACTCATGGCAGCTCGCTTCTTCACAATGGCAAGGGAGAACGAATCTGCTAGCAAGACAGAGTTTATATGATATAATATAACCATGGGAATGACATCCTATCATCTTTGCCATATTCTATTGATTAGAAGCAAGTCACAGTTTTCACCGACACTCAGGGGTAGGGGATCATACTAGAACATGATTACTAGGAGATGGGAATCCTAGGGCCACACTAACATCTATCCAACACACCATGTGTTGGAAAGAATGTAGGGTGGCCATGTACATCCTGCTAGGCATGCAGCAGGGGCTTTCTGCTTTCACTCTGCTTCAGTGTTGTTTGTGCTATTCTGTGACAATATTTGCTGTAGCATTGCTTGTTATAGATGGTTGGAAACAACCTAACTACATATCAATGGAAGATTGGCTAAATATATTACATTACAGTCATAGCATGGACTATTTTGCAGCTGTTTTAAAAAATGAAGCAGAATCATATACACAAATCAAAACAATCTCCAAGACATATAGCTAAGTAAAACTAAGGCAAAGGACACAATAGTCCATGTAATATGCTGCCATTTGTATTAAAATAAATAATGGGGGAAAGGGAGAGAAATATCACTTAGCGGTATAAATAACTGGAAAAGTTGCCTGAAGGAAAATGGAAGACTAAGGAATAGGAATGGGAGAGAAACTTTATACACTAGATATGTTTTTTACTTATTTTTTAACTATGTGTATCCTGCTTATTCAAAAATAAATTAATACAAATTTTCTTAAGGAATTAGACTATTTCATCAAGAAAATGTTGCCATTTTATTTTTAGAGTGCCCTGATTCAATCAGATTTTATTTCGCTCCATTATACTCCAGCCCTGCAGACGTGTTCCTCAGGAAGGCGTTGGTTGGTTGGGACCATAAAAAGAAAAATATTGCCACATATTTCTATACAGCTATATTGGACACCTCACATCACACATTTGACTTTTACTTGTATGTGAGCCCTGAGCTATCTGTTCTATCCCATCTGCTGCTATAAAGACCAACTCTAAGTGAACTCAGGTCAACTTCATTGGTACAATCTGAAAATGCCTGCCATATATCCACCCTGTCACTGTTAGGAGAAGCAGTCCATTATGGGCTTTCACACACACTTGCTGAGTATGCCAGACTGCAAGGTTTATCTGTTTCCTACTACTGAGATGTTTCTGTAACTAGTCATGTAGGCAATTAAGAAGGTCAAGGTGACCACAGCCTGACTGTCATGTAACTGCTCACCCCTGGGGAATGGGGGGCTGATTTGATTTCTGCTTTTTAGGAAAATGTTAGGTCATTGGCCCTGGGTTCCCCAGGAACACATACCCACTGTGTGCACAGACTCCATCTGAACCATCAAGTTATCTCCATGGGCCTTGGGAGAAAGGGGAAACCAGCACCAACATGCTGATGCTTGTGCTGCTTGCTGAGTCATGAGTCATAACTCTTCTGTCTCTGACCCAGTCTTAGGCCTTCTGGCAGTGTCCATGAGACCATAATAGGGTAACTTGTAAGTAGACTAAGTAAATTCCAAGCTTGTAAATAGGGTAAAATCAAATCCCAGACCCAATAGCTTTAGAGACTGAGACATAACTTTCAGGAAGGGAAAGAACAAAGTACCTGTGGACCAGATTTGGAGATATAAGAAGACTCCCTGGGATCCAGCAGCAAATGCTCTTGCCAAGTGATCGCAACAGGAATAGAGTAAGAAACCTGCCACTATCCTACCTGAGAGTGAATAGGAGTTAACATTTAATGCTTATTTTATTTTTGAGAGACAGAGACAGAACATGAGCAGGAGAGAGGCAGACAGAGAGGGGCAGAGATAGAAGAGGACACAAAATCCGAAGTAGGCTCCAGGTTCTGTCAGCACAGAGACCGACACGGAGCTCAAACTCACAAACTCCGAGATCATGACCTGAGCCCAAGTCAGGCACTTAACCGATTGAGCCACTCAGGCATCCCAGGAGTTAACATTTAAAGGCTGGACAGTGAGGGGCACCTGGGTGGCTCAGTTGGTTAAGCATTTGACTCTGGCTCAGCTCATGTTCTCACGGTTTGTGAGTTCAAGACTCACATCAGGCTCTCTGCTGTCAGCACAGAACTGGCTTCAGATCCTCTGTCCTTGTCTCTCTGCACCTTCCCTGTTCACTCTCTCTCAAAAAATAAAATAAACATTTAAAGAAAATAAATAAATAAAGGCTGGACAGTGAAAGGTAGAATTAAAACAAGTCACTTAAATGATGACTTAGTTATTGTTTATACTTTTATGTACTACTGTTCATAGCTGCTTTACTAAGGGGTCCCCAAAGCTGAAATAAATGGTGTCAGTAATGATGACCTTGCCTCTCAGTATAGGACTTTGGATGAACAGGAAATAGAAATTTATTTGGTTAGTAGTAACCAGCTACCATGCCCTTGGAAAATGAAAGTAAATACAAAGACTTGCTTACTGGTTGCAGAACTGTTCTCTGGATAAACACATGCTGATCCGTTCCCCCACCTTCCCTGAACTTACCTGCTTAAAGGTAAAAGATGATTAAGATTGGGACTGAAGTCTGTCTAATCCCAAGGGCTCTGAAGACCATACGCTTCCATCTGAGTATGCCTGGGAACTTTGGGGAGGAAAGGATTCAACCTTTTATGACTATGTTGAAGACAAGGCCTAAGTCACAATTCTACCTGATCCAGTGCGGGGGGGGGGGGGGGGGGGGGCACCTAAATTCAACTGCTAGTGTTTGGGCAAGACTCACAATGGGGAAGGGAAGCTAAAGTGATCTTGTGGGTGGGACTCTTTAAGTGGGTTCAATGTACTGTTTTTGTGGCTTCACTATTGAATATGTAAGTGTTGCTAATGTTTTACATGTTTTACTATGAATGCTTATGGGGATTTTCCTGATAGAGCCACAAAGGTAGATGAGGTATATAAATCAATTCCCAGACCATCTCCCTGTCCCTTCCCAAGTGATCCAACAGAAATAACACAGAAACCTGGGGAGGCAGAGTGGGGAGGAAAATCACAGACCCGATTCAAGACTTTAAGGCAGCAGTGGTAGTACAAGCAGCAATACCTCAACACAATACTCCTGCATGACCTTTGAAAAAGGCTAACAGGAACTAAAGTCTTACAGTGGAATATCACAACTGAATTCAGTCATTGCTTCTAAAGCTGTGGTAGTTCCAGACATTGTGACTGTAGTTTAACCCATTTTACATAGACTGATAGCATTTGGCCTCCTGTCCTGAAAAGTGCTAATGCCTTCTTTTCTATACCAAAGGCACCCAAGTACCAAGATAAATTTACATTCATGTAGCAAGTCCTCTCCCAGGAGTACCTAATCCTCTGCAATTGTCACCAAATTGCTTTGTCATCCAAAGCTTTCACTATATAGAGGATGTTCTATTGGTCGACAGATCAGAAGCCTCATTGTCAACAGCCTTGAATATGGTGTTACCACACCAGCACGGGTGGCTGATAAACCCTAACAAAACTCAGGGAACTGCTCACCAAGTAAAGTTTCTTGGGACTAGGTGGACGGACTCACAATCTTTACTCTCCCTCCCCAGAAATCAGTATGCTGTCTGTTGGTTCTTTCAATACCAAAAAAACAAAGCCCTGAACCTTATTTGGCTATTGGAAACAGTATGTGCCCTGCTGTGCATCTACTAACCTGCAAATCTGCATGGGGCTTTGAATGGGCCTCAAACTCCATTGCACTGGAAGCTGTCCAGCAAGCTGTAGCACACTCTGTACATTGGGACCCCACAACCCTAATGACCTCCCAGAACTACAAGTCTCTGTGGCTAATGCTTTTGCCAAATAAAGTCTTTAGAGGAATGAGGTAGACTCTACCCAGAGGCACTCCTTGGAGTTTTGGACTCATCATTTCTCCAATATGAGCATCCTTTAGAAAAGCAACTGTTAACCTGCTACTAGGCTCTTATCAAAACTGAACACCTAAACAATGGAAACTTGTGACTCCCCAGCCCAGCACCCACATTTTAGGATGGTTCAATTAGGACACAGGCCTTTACCAGCCAAGTGGAAATGGTATATTCAAAACTGCAGGCAGCCTGACCCTAGCAGTATTTCAGTTTAATGCAAAAAAAGCATCTGTTAACCTCTTTGGGGGAAATTTTATCCCCACTCTGCCACCTAAAGCAAAGTTGGTGGCTCATAGAATGTCCTCTAAATGCCTGGGACTAATTCACTGATGATTCAACTAAGTTGAAAGCTGATGTATTCACTGGACAGCTGGAGGTTTCCAGTCTCAGTGAAATTTTGGAAGAAGGACTGCATCAAGAACAAATCAGCACAACAGGCTGAATCAAAAGTCATAATCCTTGGCTTAGACATGACTCCTAAGGACAAAGTACATTATATTTTTACTGATTCTTAGATTGTTGCCAAAAGTCTAGGCACCTGATTTGCCACTTGGAAAGAAGACCACAGACTGGAGATTAAAGACATCATTCTTTGGGGCTATAAACCATGAAAATAAATTGACTGACAATCTGACAGTCTGGGTTATTCATGTAGATCCCTATGATAAGGGTCCATTCTCTGGTAAGACTGACTAAAATCAAGGCTGCACCACCCAGATGAATACCATTACCATTTGGATCCACCACTGCATGGGACATGGTATTCCCTCCACCATTATTAATAGGGTACAAAGTAAAGCTTCAGATACAAAAGCTACCATTGCAACTCATGCCAAAATCTGGTCCATTTGTCCTGTGCTAAAGAAGCCCAACCTTTCTTAGGCTACCAGTGGTTGTTGACCCTTACTCAGGGTATGGTATTATTGTTTCAGTCCAATCAGAAGAACCCAGCTAGTTTATAACTAAACTGTGTCATGTTTTTGGCTTTTCAGATCATTTACAGTCTAACAATAGTGTGTAGTTTGTTATAAAACCCACAAATAGAGGTGCCTGTGTGGTTCAGAGTTAAGCATCCTTCTCTTTATTTCAGCTCAGATCATGAAATCACAGTTTGTGAGACTGAGCCCCTCATCAGGGCTCCGTGCTGACAGTGTGGAGCCTGCTTGGGATTCTCTCTCTCCCTGCCCTTCTCCCACTTGTACTCACTCACTCTCTCTCTCTCAAAAATAAATGAATAAATACCTAAAAAAATTTTTTTGAACTAAAATAAAATAAAGCCCACAAACAATGGGACAATAATCAAGATATTAAATGGGCATTTTATACCACTTTCCATCATTGAGAAGCGGAATAGACTTCTAAACTAACCAACTCAAAATAATTTCTAACTCCACCTCCCTTATCTCCTCTTTTGGTCACTGCTAATGACAATCCCTCAAAATGGCTCAAATCCTTTTACTTGCTTCCTGGTTAATTTTCAAGAAGAAGAAAAAATGTTTGTGTTATATATATTTTGAAACTTTAGAATTCTTTCCTGACCATTCTGGGGCATGATATTCCTTCTTTCACCTACCAGCAACCCTAGACCAGCCTGCTTGATACACCCTGTGGGTGGCAGCCTGGCTAAAATGGGACGTAGGGGATTCAAATTTAATTCTGGTCCAGCCTCCTGGATTCTCTTGTTGGACTGACATAATTCTAGATCAAAAAGAATATATATTGGATGTTAAATGACCTCTTGGTTTAGTACACAGTTCACCAAGTCCCCCTATGGTGGCCCATGTGTGCAAGGTGGGGATAAAATGGGTCTTTGTAAATTTTATAAAAATATTCTTGTCCCTCCTGTACCTGACTACTCTAAATAAAAGTTCTGGTTATGAGTAGGAGATGATCAGGGAAAATGTGAAGTTATTGCTACTGGGATGGGACCCACAGATTTTGTGGGGTGGAGGGAGAGTAATAACCCTGGAGAGAACACTTTAGATCCCAGGAGGTAGGGGGGAGGGAGGATCATTCGTGATTTTTTTGTCTCTCAAAGCTATACGTGGCGCCTTCCCCACAAAGGAAAACTCTGGTGCTGCTCTCTCAAGCCACAGTAAGAGCTTCAAATTTACTTAAATTTAAGCCATTACAAGAACTTTATATTTAAATTTAACTTAAATTTAAGCTGGATCTGTTATCTTCCACCAGACAGATCTAAGCATGATTTAATTGCCATTGCCCTTCATCTTACTTAGAAGTCAATTGGAAATATTAAGGGATAACCCCAGCTCCTGCACCTCCAACCCAAAACCCCAGCTCCTGCATCTCCAACCCAAAACCCCAGTTCCTGCACCTCCAACCCAAAACTGCTGAGTAGTCACCTGGATGGCACTGTCAATCTACGTCCCCAACTGATGTAGGTCTCACTTAGGGGATACCAACAATTATAAACAATACCTTCTTTCCAGAGATACTAGGTGTATCCCCAGGGCTGTACCTGTGTAGACCCTAGACATTAATCTGTCTGACCCCCAGAACCATAACAACATACACCCTAGGGTTGGTCATAAGCACTTTCAAGGATTTAAGAAAACACCAGCAGTAGATCATGCAACTGTAAGATTATTCTAAACAAACTACTCTTAGTTACTTGGGGAAGGTCTCCAAAGGGATAATGGACTCATTTATCCACACATGATAGATGTTTATCCCTCCAGATAGGAGTTAACCACTTACAAATGGTGATAAGAAATTTGTCCCTGGCTTTAGCTAAAGAAATCAATGACACCACTTTGAGTCTTGAAGGCATTCAAGTCAGCCTCAACTTACTGGCCAGAATTGTTATTGATGAAAGAATTGCCCTAGACTTCTTCCTCACAGACCAAGGTAGAGCCTTTGAAACCCCAAATGCATCCTGCTGCCCCTGAATTAATGCCTGGCCAAGTGGAGAAGTCAACACAGCGACTTCAGAAGAAAACTACCTGGCTTTCTGAAGTAAATGCTGATGGTTTGTAGAACTTGTTCAGTAGGCCAAGTCCAGGACCCTGGGAAGCATGGTTAGAGTCTACACTGAAGGTTGGCCCCATCCTGCTGTTGACATTAGTCTCAATTAAATGTTGCATGAGACTAACTAAATGAGTTTGGTCTCACTTCCATCTCAGACCTGACAATTGCCTCTTGCCTCCTACCCTGTGGTTTCACTGTTGCCACTGAGGGGTAGGATAGCACTAGGTAACACTAGGGAAACTGCTCAATGCCACAGGTGCCTAATCCATAAGAGCAGGAGCCCCACACATGGTCTGATTGGTCATGTGTTATATATACCATAGAAGATATCCAAAGGGAAGAATGGGAACTCAATGAAGAAGAGGCTTTCAGGGACCCTTCACTTGTTTGCTGACTTACCCTATATGGCCACATATTTCAGTTTATCCTGGCCTGAAGAAGTAAACTTATAAATCATATCATCTAGTCTTAACTAAACTTGCCTTCAAAAAATGGACAAATGATTTTAAAAGATTTCTATAAAGAAACAGCAAATTGAATATAATAAGGACAACAAAACAAGATTAGAAACTGAATAGAATATTAATAACAATTACAAAAAGAAACATGATAAAAAGCTGAAGATAATATCAATAACAAGTACAAAAAAAAAAACAGTGGAATAGACACTTCTCTTACTTGTGGTACATACTCCTTGCCTACCTCACTACAGTGCCAATCCAACCAGATGTGGCAGGAAGCTGACCTCCTGAACGATGGCTTCCTCCCAAGGCCCAAAATGATTAGTGCAACCTCAACTCATCAGAAGCTCAGCACTACCACTACTCAACCTGAGGAAAAGATAGGGGAAACCAGAACATGTGCTTTATTGGTAGCCCCATTGGTTTATACATGGGAAGGCCAAGCAAATGGTACTCTCCTGCCAAAGGAAGTAGGAAAGAAGGGTGTGCAGAGGGTGGACTCTTCCTCCCCATAACTGCTGAGAGGGCAAAAGTCTTAGCAAAAGGTCCCCTTATGTCAAAACATGAGGAGGGCAGATAGTAATCATCCCTTCCCCACCTTCCACTGCCCCCACAAAATATAGCTGCAGTTAAAGAGATTTGGTTTAGTAGGAGCTTAGAAATTAAGATGGAACAAAAGTAAATAACAGAGTTCTAAAATGTTAAAATATATTCCTTATATTAAATAATAATATATTCATGTCAAGGGGTAAGAATGTTTAGTGAGAAGAACATGAGGGACTTAAAGGCAATGAAGACATGTCCTTGGGAGAAGCAGGGCCATGATTTCAGTTGGGAGGCCATAGATGATGAGCAGTTCAAAATGACCAGTGAAGGCCTTTAAGTAGTAAGGATCCAGACTCTGATGTGAAGGAACGGTTCTCTGAGGCTTCAGGATCATCAAATCTCACTGAAAGCAAGTTGTGAAAAAGGTGACAATGATCCACAAGTATTGGAGCAAGGAGGTCTTGAAAAAATGCTTCCTATTTCAGGTAGGCTTTTGGCTTTCCTATTTCAATAGGCTTCCTATTTTGGTAGGCTTTTCAGGTTGGATTCAGTTCAGATTGAAGCAGAATAGCATAGTGAAAAGAAAACGGGCTTTGGATAGAACCGGGTTGAAATTCTAGCTCTTCCACTTACTGTGTGACTTCAGACAAGATGTTCAACCTGAGTTTCACTTTCCTCCATAAAAAAAGGGGAGGGGGTTAATATTGCCTACCTCAGACAGTTGTTTTGAGGGGTAAATAAGATAATAATGTGAAACACTTAATACAGTGCCTGACTTCACATGGGTCTTCAATAATGATAGCTGTGAGTAAAGAAAACAGAAACAGCAGAGCTATAATAGAAAATGGACATGAGTAGTATTACATGCAAATGAAAAATGACTCTAGTGTTTGTTGCTTGGGCCCTCATGGAGAAGGCACACATAGAATAAGGACATAGAGGGGATAAAATGTGGGCTTTTATAAGTTGCCATGTTTTCTTTGGAAATTTTTGCTCTGTTTTCAGTTTTCCCCATTGAGAATCCCCCATGCTGGCCACCTATGTTTGTCTGCTTCCCACACAAAATCATCAGGGACAAGAGGGCATCTCCTTCAGCTGACAGGAGAGACTCACCAAGTGACAAAGGCCTCCCTGTGGAAGAAGTAATCTCACTGTCTCATGGGTTGTCCAAGAAAGGTAGCAAAAGATAACTAAAGATGTCCTGTCACAGGTGGGGCAAATGTGTTATAATGCCACTTTGCTTATTCTAGGTCAGGTTTACTCCAGTGCAGGCGATGGGAAAAAAGACTGTCCAAGAAAGGACTACACAGACATTCATGGGACTAATTTCAAGTATCTAGGAAAGTTTTTTTTTATATCTTTCTCAGAATACTAATGAGCTCCCAGGCCCTCAGTCATGAGGCCTTTAAAGATTGCTGATGAAATGATATTTCACTTATGGGTGCATTCCAAAGGATGGACTGAGAACTGTCTTGTTTCTTCTTTTTGAAACAAGTTTTTTTTTTATATGAAATTTATTGTCAAATTGGTTTCCATACAACACCCAGTGCTCATCCCAACAGGTGCCCTCCTCAATACCCATCACCCACACTCTCCCACCCTCCATCAACCCTCAGTTTGTTCTCAGTTTTTAAGAGTCTCTTATGTTTTGGCTCCCTCCCTCTCTAATCTTTTTTTTCCTTCCCTTCCCCCATGGTCTTCTGTTAACTTTCTCAGGATACACATAAGACTGAAAACATATGGTATCTGTCTTTCTCTGTATGACTTATTTCACTTAGCATAACACTCTCCAGTTCCATCCACGTTGCTACAAAAGGCCATATTTCATTCTTTCTCATTGCCACATAGTATTCCATTGTGTATATAAACCACAATTTCTTTATCCATTCTTCAGTTGATGGACATTTAGGCTCTTTCCATAATTTGGCTATTGTTGAGAGTGCTGCTATAAACATTGGCGTACAAGTGCCCCTATGCATCAGCACTCCTGTATCACTTGGGTAAATTCCTAGCAGTGCTATTGCTGGGTCATAGGGTAGATCTATTTTTAATTTTTTACAGAACCTCCACACTGTTTTCCAGAGAGGCTGCACCAGTTTGCATTCCTACCAACAGTGCAAGAGGGTTCCCGTTTCTCCACATCCTCGCCAGAAACAAGATTTTTTAATGAATAAACATATCAAAGGCCTATACACAATGAATTGGTGTCTGGATCTTTCTTGGACAAGCTTTGGGTTGAAAATCCAAAGCATCTGTGCAATGAGGGCAAAGATCTCAGAACATTTGTACACGTGCTTTTAGCCATATTTTGCAGGGAGCAATGACCACAAGAAGGGAAACAAGAGTCCATGTTCCAGGCTTCCTGAAACACCATCTCAAAGCAGTCCCACAGTGTGCTCTCAATTCTGGATAAAGAGCCTGAGAGATCTCCTCGGGGTCCAAGAAAGGAGCCCTCTCTGAATCACAGAATGACAGAGGTGGAATTGTAGAAATGGTCTTTAGTGACAACAAGCCCAATAGAGAATTCTCATGCTCAACAGCTCTGAGAGGTGGCATCCAGCATCTGATTACATCCAGGAATTGGATACTCATTGTCACCTGGGATGGAGCATTTCCATACTTGAATTGTGACAATTTTCTGGAAGCACTTTTGAAACTTGAGCCAAAGCCAGGCACTGTGCTATAATCCTAGCCTTCCAGGAAACAAAGTTCTCTTCCATCTCAGGAATGCAGGAAAATACACTATGAGATTAGAATGACTAACAGGTCTGGTTTGCCTTGGACTGTCCTGGTTTTAGCACTGAAAGTCCTATTTCCTGGGAAGCTCTAACGAAGTATGCCCTACACCTAAAAACCACAGGCTTTCTAGTCAAAAGGACTGGAGTTAGAGCCCAAGATTCACCATTTAACCAGTTGCATAGCTTTAAGCAAATCAATTCTTCATTCTAAGACTCAGTTTCCACCCCGATACAATGGGGTAATAATTACACACCCTATGGAATTGATGTAAGAATAAAATAAGTAATATGTGAGAAGAGTAATATATAAGAGAGCTTAGGAGAGTGCCTTGCATATAGTGAGAGTTTATAAATGCTAGCACGTACAACTACTAGAAGCATACTATGACGTGTATTGACCAAAATTTTCCTTCTTTCCAATTTCCAATCATAATCTTTCTTCTATCCTTTGAAACACTGCAGAGCAAGTCTATTCCTCGTCCAAATGAAAACTCTTCCAGTATTGAAGGCTGGAGTATGCTCCATGCCCCCCACTCTCCACCCCAACCCTAAACCACTCCAGTCTCCTCTTTTTCAGACTAAACATCCCTGGCTCCTTTGACCATTGATCATATGACATGGTTTCCATGACTTTGACCCACTTGTTAACCTTCTTTTAGATCTATTTCTCTTAAAGCACAGGCCAAGAACTGTGCACAATCCCTTGATGTTGTCCACCCAGCACAATGACACTTGGACCATTACCTCGTTTCTTCTGGATGCTCTATTTCCATCACATGGCCCCAGATCACATTAGCTTTTTGGCAGTCTTCACCCAGTTGGCTTATGTTAAGCTGACACTCAGCTAACACCCTTGGGCCTTTCTCTTATAAACTATTAAGTGAGATCTCCCTTGTTCTGGTTTCAGATGATTCTTTAAACAAGAGTCTAAATTTGTCCCTGTTAATTTTATCATGTTGGTTTCAGCCTATCCTTCTTGGTGTTGAGATGTTTATGGCTCTTTAGCCTGTTAGCCAACATATTAGCTGTTTTTCTCAGTTTTGTTTCATCTTTAAATTTGATAAGAATGCTTCAACCTGTTGATTAAAAATACTGAACAATTTGAGGCCAAAAATAAAACCATTCAAAAGTTCTGTAAAGGTTAAGTCTGGTTAATATTAACAACTTCTACCATTTGTTCAGTAATGGCTCTGAGCCAGGCACTGAATTAGATACACTACAAATATTATCTCATTTCACTGCACACATCTCTTCAAAGTGAATATGATTGTCCTCTTCTTACAAATGAGAAAACAGAGGCTTGAAAATGTCAAATGTCTGACTCAAAGTCAGACAGCTATAAGTGTTGTAGCTGCATTTTGCAACCAGGTTTGTCTGATAGCAAAGTCAAAACTGTTTCTATGGTGTAAAAGGAGTTGCTGATATCGTGGGGAAAAAAAAAAACCCTTTAAGCCAAAGTTCTATTTGGAACCCCAGGATGGGGTAAATGCAGTCACCCCACTTCCCTGTGGCTTTCATCACAGTGACCCAGTCACAACTCAGGATATAAACCCTTTGCCTCATACTACTGTCCTTACATAAGGGCACTGTCCTTCCTTGCTTCATCCTCACCCGTATCTTCTTCCCACTCTATCCTTTAGTATTCCAGTTAGTTTTCAAGAAACCCTCTTATAGTCTTACTCTCCCTTTGCAACCCCTGACATTAAACTAAAACCTAACAGCACTGCTTCCCCGATCATTTTTGCTCACAGAGATCCATTCATTCAACTAGTCCTTCACTTAACAAATACTTACTGAGCAAATTCCCTTTGCTGGCACCATGCCAGTAACAAGAGTAGGACAATGGAAAAAAGATATGGTCCTTTCCCACAGAAGGTTTGTAATCTAGGGGAGGAGCACACCTCAAACAATTACACAAGTAAGTACCTAGCTGCAAATATGATAATCTCTGCAAAGAAGTTCAGTGCTCTACGAGAATATACGGTATAAGCACCTCTTCTATCAGGACAACAAGAAAGATCTCCTTAACAAGTGTTGACGAGGATGTGGAGCAAAAGGAACACTCGTGGACTATTGGTAGAAATACAGATTGGCACAAACACTGTGGGAAACACTATGAAGGTTCCTCAAAAAATTAAAAATAGAATTACCATATGATTTAATAATTCTACTATTGGGTATTTATCCAAGGAAAGCACTAACTTGAAAAACATATGCACCCTATGTTTACTGCAGCATTATTTACAATAGCCAAGATATGGAAACAGCCTAAATGTCCATCAATAGGTGAATGGATAAGGGAAATGAGGTATATAGAAATAAAATGTTACACAGCCATAAAAAAGGATGAGATTGTGCCATTTAGGACAACATGGACAGACCCAGAGGATATTATGCTAAGTGAAATAAGTCAGACTGAGAAAGACAAATAGCATATGATTCCACTCATAAATGAAATCTTAAAAAAAATCAATAAACAAACAAGAAAGCAGAATCAGAACTGTAAATAATGAGAACAAACTGATGGTTGCTGAAGGATGGGGGGTGGGCAAAATGGGTGAAAGGGAGAGGGAGATACAGCTCTCCAGTTATGGAATCTAGTAAGTCACAGGAATAAAAAGCAGAGCATAAGGAATACAATCAATGATATTGTAATAGCGATGAAATGGAATAGATGTTAGATATGTTGTGGTGAGCATAGCATAATGTATAAACTTGTCAAATCACTAAGTTGTGCACCTGAAACTAATGTAACATTGTGTGTCAATCATACTGGAGGTAAAGAAAGAAAGATCTCCTACTTTAAAAAAGAATCTTTATTGTAACTATTATCTATTATGTCTCAGATAGCAGTAGCACCTTTTATATATGACATAGTCCCTAGGTACACAATGTTAATAAAAGACGTAGAAGGAAATCAACATTTATAGTACAGCTCAGTACCTGATATGTAAAAGATAAGCACAAAAGCATTTGAATAAGTACTAGGAATCAGGGGGCACTTCCTGGAAAGCACTCGAGTCCTCATTTTGATAGGTAAGAATTACTGAGCCATGGAAAGGGGACATTCCAGTCAAAGGGGAGAACATATGCAAAGCTTTGGAGGAGGTTTTATCATAACACATTTGGAGATCTGCAAGTTCACTATGGTTAAAACAGAGCATATATTTAGAGGTAGGGATGATTTTGACCCATCTATAGGTCACACTGACAATCCAAACCTTAAAAATAAAAATCTTCAAGGATAGATGGTGATTCACAAATACAGTGTTGACTATAAATAAATTATAATTACAATACTTTGCTAGAAAAAAATATTTGTGGATAGAAAGTATGTGTGTGGATGTGTGTATGTGTGTACATGTAGCAGAGGAAGATTGGAAGTTAAAACAAGTTAGACTCCAAAATTCTTTTATAAACAACCTGCAATAGTTTGACTAGGAATTTGTTTGCAGTCCAGGTCATAACATCATAAAACATAGCCAAAAATGTAGCTATGACACTGCATAAACAAAAGGAAAATAAAGTACATTCATACTAGCATGCATCTCGCTAATGAGACTAAGTTTAAAGTAGGTCGAAGTATCCAGCTAATGAAAGGATTTTTTTTTTTAAGTCGGAAGGTAGTAGGGGTGCCTGGGTGCCTCAGTCAGTTAAGCGTCCAGCTCTTGATTTCAACTCAGGTCATGATCTCATGGTTCCTGGGTTCAAGCCCTGCACTGGGCTCTGTGCTGACAGTGTGGAGCCTGCTTGGAATCCTCTCTCTTCTTCATTCTCTGCTTCTCCCCAGCTTGTGCTCGTTCTCGCTCTCTCAAAATAAATAATTTTTTTTTAAGTTGGAATATAATGCCACAATTTGTCTGTTCTGGCAATGGTGCCTACAGACAGTCATTAATCAGAAAGGGAATTATTTCTTTATGGAATTCAGCTTCAGTTATTTTCCTCTTGACCTTACCTGCAAATATTTAACATGGAGAGTCATGCTATATCCATTCCCCACTGGAAAATTCAACACACCCTGCCAGGATATCTCCTGAAGCCCACTCTTCCTCTTTATTCAGTCCAGAAAGTACCAACTAAAATTGAGTTCCTTCCCATTTCTCACAGATATGTTTCTGTCACTGTTAAGAATTATGGAAATCAGGGACACCTGGGTGGCTCAGTGGGTTAGGTATCTGACTCTTGATTTTAACTCAGGTCTTGATCTCAGGGCTCGTGAGATTGAGTCCCACATCCAGCTCTATGCTGACAGCGTGAAGCCTGCGTGGGATTCTCTCTCTCCCTCTTGCTCTGCCCCTCTCCCCCACCCTCAAAATAAATAAATAAGCATTTAAAAAAAGAATTATGGAAGTCAATTTTAAAGGAAGGAGTTGAAAGCCTACATATGGGGTTGTTTAAACAAAACCACATTTTTAGTCACAGATTAACCAAACTCAGTGATCTAGACACTCAACTTTGAAAAGTTTATTCTGCATGTTTAGGTTTGTTTGGTTTTTTCCTAATAAAATAATTATTGAGGTTTTGGGATATGACCAAAGCCTGAAATGAAATTTTGGGCTGTCTTTTTTAAAACTCCATATACCAGCAGATGTCTTTTACTTTTGCTTTAAAGACTGAGAACAATCTGAGGGTTGATGGGGGGTGGGAGGGCGGGGAGGGTGGGTGGTGGGTATTGAGGAGGGCACCTGTTGGGATGAGCACTGGGTATTGTATGGAAACCAATTTGACAATAAATTTCATATTAAAAAAATAAATAAAGTTGGCAGTAAATCTCAGATTTACAAATAAATAAATAAAGACTGTCTTTAATTTCTTGCTTATTTTTCAAATTAAAAAGCCATATAAGAAGGAGTATAGGTTATTGAAACATTATCGATCTCTCCTACTGCACAAGATTCACTACATAAGAACTTATTCTACTGGTTAGACCTAGAACTCATTATTATTAGAATAAATAGTAAGGTTACTTCATTTTTGGACTGTAATTTCCATTTTCACTTGCTCTTTGCCCTTAATGTTGCCCTTCTAGTATTAATGAGTAATAAGATGCAAATATGGAAAGCATGCTCAGCAAATTTCTAGATGATAAAAATGCAGGAAGGACAGCAAATTGTTGATAAAAAAATCAAGATTCAGAAAGAGCAGGAGAGGCTGGAACAATGGGGTAAATCCAGTAAACAAAATTTAGAATGAAAAAGTACAAGCTCCTATACATAGTTTCAAAAATTAACTGCAAGTTTGGTGACAGTAAGTACGTAAGAGACTTAGGGATTTTAATTAAAAATAAGTGGAGTATGTGTCAAAAGTATGATATGATTCCAAAAGAAATCTAATGGTCTTTATGGTACTCTCATAAATATATAATACTGAGAATGAGAAAAATTGGATAACTCAGTGCTAAATTCAACTCTGGGTACACATATTAGAGTATGGGTGGGATATGCTTGGTAAAACAACCTGAATCCAGGGGCGCCTGGGCAGCTCAGTCAGTTAAGCGTCTGACTTCAGCTCAGGTCATGATCTCACAGTTTGTGAGTTTGAGCCCCACGTCGGGCTCTGTGCTGACAGCTCAGAGCCTGGAGCCTGCTTTACATTCTGTGTCTCCCTCTCTCTCTGCCCCTTCCCTGCTCATGCTGTGTCTGTCTCTGTCTCAAAAATAAAATAAACATTAAAAGAATTAAAAAAAAAAAAACAAAACCTGAATCCAATTCCAAGAGTGTTCAAGAAACTAGCTTATTTAACCTAAAGACAAGACTTGAGGTACAGACAGTAGCTATCTTCAAATATTTAACAGAGGAAGAATTGGGATTAATGAGCATAAGTTTTAGGGAGAAAGACGTCAGTTGAACAGAAGAAAGAACTTTTCGTAGTCAGCCAAAGAGTAAGACAAAGGTGGAATGTGCTGGCTCTAAGTCCCCTGCCCTTCACTGGTATATTCAAGCCCAAGCAGGACAATCCCAGCCAGAAGAAAAGCAGCAAAGAAAAGCAGTGAGGACTCAAGCATTACGTGGTTTATTGGACTGGATAATCTATGATCCAGCCTTTTTGGACAAACTCAGCTATCACAAAGGGGCTTATCTGGGCCCCCACAAAGCACAAGATCTCTTACAGCTGTCAGAAAGTATAGCCTTGAGTGTGGTAAAGCTGACAGGAAGCTAATGTTTTAGTTGTTCTACATGCAATCTTAGCTAAAAGGTCAAGAAGCAATATACTTCAGCAGTGTGTAGTGGCTTGAGAAAAGGACCATTATTTTATGTTGTGACCCTTCTTCCAACTAGGTGAGATCATCCTCGTATTTCCAAGAACACTGCCCAGGCCCTCTAGGGACTTTAGAGTGAAGTAATGCCATACTTGAGCCTTTCAGAAAAATGATGCACTGAGAACAAACCCAACTCAGGACCCCTAAACACAAATCTAAGGATGCTTTAGTCAAAGCAAAGAATTTAAAGACCTATAAAGATAGAAGGCTCACAGACTAAACTAAATAGGTAATTTATTTACCTAAAAAATTTTCAGACCATGTATTTTTAATGCCTGGATTTCCATCTTGATGCAGTCAATAAAAGAAACAAATCTACATGATGCCCCGTTTCACTTTATGTCGTATCCACTGATATGAGGTAGCATGTGGGAAGTGAAGTAAAACTTAGTATCCTCATTTCCTCAGATTTTGTTTGAGGGTGTTTTTCTAATTCTGTTAAAATATTTTTTTTCTCTTCTCTCTGAAAAAATTGCCGATATTTGACACCATAACCACACTCAGAACTGCAGAACTATAGTCAGAAGCATAAAAAGATCATCTTTCTCAAACCGTAAGGGAACAAGTACAAGAAAAAAGAAAAGCAACAATCCTCTGAACTTTAAAAACCAACATCTCTTCTATCAGAATATTAGAGAATAGAGATTATTATTTAACTCAATTAAGTAAAAACTTTTTAATTTTTTTAATGTTTATTTATTTTTGAGAGAGAGAGATAGAGACAGAGTGCAAGTGGGGGAGGGGCAGAGAGAGAGGAAGACACAGAATCCAAAGCAGGCTCCAGGCTCTGAGCTGTCAGGACAGAGCCTGACGCGGGGCTTAAACCCACAAACCATGAGATCATGACCTGAGCTGAAGTTGGATGGCTTACCCGACTGAGCCCCCCAGGTGCCCCTAAGTAAAAACTTTCTTATAGTCAGCTGTACCCAAAGATGAAATGCAGGGGCCCAGAGCTCTCCGCCATGTGTTAATCTAAAAGAAGCATTAAAAGAAGAGGACTGAAATCAAGAGCAAAAACCTAGTGGATATCTCGGTCCCAAGGTCCCTAAAGACATGTTTAAGAAGCCCCAGAGGCCACTATGACATCCAGCTAAATAGGTTTGCAAAGGAAGCAAGGGGCTTGTGTCCATTTCCAATGGTATCATTGTTGCCCTCAATAATTTTGCTCTTTGTAATGCATATTTGAAAGCTGATAAGAGAACAGATCTTAAAAGTTCTCATCACAAGAAAAAAACTTTATAACTATGTATGGTCACAAATATTAACTAGATTTATTGTGGTGATCATTTCATAATATATACAAATAACAAATCGTTACATTATACACCTGAAACTAATATAATGTTATATGTCAATTATATCTGAATAAAAAAGTGACAGGATATCCTCTACTGGATAATGGTTGATAAATTATGTGGTACCATTTTAAATAATAATAATAATAATAATAATAATAATAATTTTGCTTCTTAATGCTAAAGACATAAAACATATACAGGCAGAACTGCTTTAGTTGAATTGGGTGGGAGTGAGTTTAGATAGATGAAGAGAAGGCCTGCTTTTATTTGCCTTGATTAGGAAGTCCTGGGTATCCACCTGCTTCTTTCCAGAGCATCACACAAGACTGCTCTCAAGAACTGTCACAATGCTGGGAAAAGTCTTAAACTAATCCCTAGAGACAGGGCACCCTGACACTTGAAATGAACAAAAGGGCAATTTCCTTCACTTCCAAACCAACATTACAAGCTTTATTTTTTTTAACAACATTACAATCTTTAAACCCACTTTTAGAAAACCTTGTATAAAATGTTTCCTCAATAAGCAGTGTTCTGACAAAAGACCCCCACCACCAACAACAAGTCTTTGCTAGTACTTAGTTAGTTGACTATCTGCTATCACCACAGAGCAAAACCAGGGGAGATTTCTGCTCTAGGGATCACAACTTGTGGAGTTCACACTTTTCCCACCCTCTTACCTCTAAGTATTCCTTAATACATTTGAATTAAATTATAGAGCCAGCTCGAATTAAATTATAGGCCAGAGACAAATTTTCTATTAGTTAAAGGTCAGTAATCTTTTGGCAACTCTTATGTATTTCTACCCCAAGGTGGAAATTCAACCTCATACATTCCTAAAAGAGACATGATCTTATTGGAAATGATTATCTTTCTCTGGAAAGAACCAACTGGCTTACATTAAAGCATTTCAAAATATTTGTGTCATTCCTATAGGGTACTTGCTAATTTCAAAGAGAAGATGCACCTTTACAATAGCAAGATTTACCATGTTAACCAAGTAATGAAACTAAGCCTCACTAATAGTGAGACAACCTGACTGTTATGGTATTCTGATGTGATGCACAAAGCGTCACTTACAACATACACTTGTCAAACATGTTCAACTGAATCTAACTGAGCCTTTAGATATCACTTCCAGTTTACAGGAAGTAAAGAAGATAAAAGAACAAAGCTAAAAACGAAAAACAAACATAAGAAAACAATAAGACAAATCCAGAATGTGAAATGTCTTATAAGTGGGGCGCCTGGGTGGCTCAGTCGGTTAAGCATCCGACTTCGGCTCAGGTCATGATCTCATGGCTCACGGGTTCGAGCCCTGCGTCGGGTTCTGTGCTGACAGCTCAGAGCCTGGAGCCTGCTTCTTATTCTGTGTTTCCCTCTCTCTCTGCCCCTCCCTTGCTCACACTCTGTCTCTCTCTGTCTCTCAAAAATAAATAAATGTAAAAAAAAAAGAAATGTCTTATAATAACTAGCTTAGTTTCTTTAAAAAGTCACTGTCGCAGAGAAAAAATGCTAGTGAGTTATTCTACCATAAGATACTGAAGAGACATAATAATCAAATGCGATACGTGAAACTTCATGGAGTCTGAAGTTGAAAGAAATACAAATAAAAGATATCATCAAGAAAAACTAAGGAAATTTCAGCATGGGTTATATATTAGCTGATTATGGAACTGTTAATTTCTGAGATGTGATGGTAGAATTAGTTATGTAGTAGAATATACCTACAATCAATATATATGTGATGAAGTAATTGTAGGTAAAATGCCACAATATCCAACTAATATATGTGTGTGTGTATGCATATGTGTGTACACATATATACAAAATCCCAAGGCATCTACACACACATACATACACACAAACTGAAACTAAAAGTAATTAAAACAAAAACAAAAACCCGTGGCAAAGATGTCGAAAATTGAAATCATTGTCTACTGTTGGGAATGTGAAATGGTGCAGCTGCTATGGAAAACAGTATGGAGATTCCACAAAAAGTTAAAAATAGAACTACCATATGATCTAACAATCCAATTTTGGGATATTTACCCAAAATAATTGGAATCAGAACCTCAAATATTTGCATTCCCATGTTTGTTGCAGCATTATTCACAATAGCCAAGAGGTGGAAACAACCTAAATGTCCATCAGATTAATAAAGAAAATGTGGCATATACATACAATGGAATATTATTCTGCTATAAAACTGAAGGAAATCCTGTCATATACTACAACTTAGATGAACCCTGAGAACATTATGCTAAGCGAAATAAGATAGTTACAGAAGGGCACATGCTGCATGATTCCATTTATATGAAGTTTCTAAAGTAGTCAAACTCATCAAAGCATAATGTAGAATTATAGTTGCCAGGGCTGGGGGAAGGAGAAATGAGGATTTTCTGTTCAATGGGTATACAGTTCCATTCATGCAAGATGTAAAAGTTCTAGAGATCTGCTGTACAACATTATGCTTATAGTAAATAATACTGTACTACACACTTAAAAACTTGTTAAGAGGATAGATCTCATGTTATATGATTTTTTACCACAATTAAGATGTTTTTTAAAACTTCCTAAAACTAATAAGTTCAGCCAGGTTACAAGATCAATGCCCAAAATCAACTGCATTTCTTTATAAACAATGGACATATGGAAACCAAAATTAAAAACATAATGCCATTTAAAATTGGTCCAAATAAAATGAAATACTTAGGTACAAATGTATCAAAATGTGTATAAGATCTCTATCCTTTAATTACAAAATGTAATGAAAGAAGTCAAAGAAGACTAGGATAATTGGAGATTTCATTGATTGTAAGATTGTGTTTATATTGGAAGACTAGACATAATGAAGATGGTTGATTCTCCCCAGATTGAAGTATAGTCTTAACACAATTCCTATCAAAGCCCTAGGCAAGTTAGGGGCACCTGGGTGGTTCAGTCAGTTAAGCGTCTGACTCTTGGTTCAGGTCAAGTAATGATCTCACAGTTCATGGGTTCAAACCCCATGTCAAGTTCTGCAGAGCCTGCTTGGGATTCTCTCCCTCTCTCTCTAGCTCTCTCTCTGCTCCTTCCATACTTGTGTGTGCTCTCTCTCTCTCTCTGTCTCTCTTTTTCCTCTCTCTCAAAATAAACAAATAAACTTAAAAAAAACAGGCAAGTTAATTCCAAAATTTGTATGGAAAGGCAAAGGACCTATATTAGCCAATACAATACATCTTTCTGATGTTAAGACTTATTATGTAATCACAGTAATCAAGACAGTGTGATACTGGCAAAGGGATAAACATATAAATCAATAAAATAGAATTAAGAATACAGAAATAGACTTATACATATTGCTTAACTAATTTTTTACAAAGGTGCAAAAGCAATTCAATGAAGAAAGAATAGCCATTTCAACAAATGGTGCTGGGGCAATAGGACACCCATAGGCAAAAAAAAAAAAAAAAACCAAAAAACAAAAACCTTGACCTCAAAAATACAGAATTTTAACTCAAGATGGATCAAAGATTTCCATCTTTGTGCCCCCATTCATGATTGCCACTAATTCATAACCAGCCTTGACTCAATGATATGAACCTAGACATCTATAGAAGTTAACCACATGTATACTAAAGTGACCATTTAAAATGGCACCAGATTCAGAAGATTTGCAGGTGAATTGTCTCTAAATTCATTGAAAATGAATCCTGTGTTATCCTGTTTCAGGATATGTGGAGGTAGGGGGAACGAAGGCTCCTTAATCCATTCTATCATAATACTAATGCCAAAATCTAATAAAGATATTCCAATAAAGAAAACTAGAACAATTGTAACTAATAAAAATTAAAATCTGAGATTAGATATTAACAAACCAAATCTAGCAATGCGTTGAAATAGTTAATCTGTAACTAAGTAAAGTTTATTCCAGAAAAGAACCCAAATTTTCCCAATTTTAAGAAATCTATTAATATTATTTATTACCTTAAAGAATTAAAGGAGAGGGGCACCTGGGTGGCTCAGTTGGTTAAACGTCTGACTTTGAAGCGGGCAGAAGATATGAATAGATACTTTTCCAAAGAAGACATCCAGAGAGCCAACAGACACATGAAAAGATGCTCAACATCACTCATCATCAGGGAAATACAAATCAAAACCACATTGAGATATCAACTCACACCAGTTAGAATGGCTAAAATTAACAACTCAGGAAGCAACAGATGCTGGCAAGGATGTAGAGAAATGGGAACCCTCTTGCACCGTTAGTGGTAATGCAAACTGGAAAACAGTGTGGAGGTTCCTCAGAATATTAAAAGTAGATCTATCTACCCTATGACCCAGCAATAGCAATAGTAGGAATTTATCCAAAGAATACAAGAGTGCTGATTCATAGGGGCACATGTATCCCAATGTTGATAGCAGCACTTTCAACAATAGCCAAATTATGGAAAGAGCCTAAATGTCCATCAACTGATGAATGGATAAAGAAAATGTGGTTTATGTATACAATGGAATACTACTTGGCAATGAGGAAGAATGATATCGTGCCATTTTCAGCAACATGGATGGAACTGGAGGATATTATGCTAAGTGAAACAAGTCAGTCAGAGAATGATAGATATGTTTTTCACTCATATGTGGATCTTGAGAAACTTAGCAGAAGACCACGGGGGAAAGGAAGGGGGAAAAATAGATACAAACCGAGAGGAAGGCAGGCAAACCATAAGAGGCTCTTAAATACAGAGAACAGAGGTTTGATGGGGTGGGGGGGGAGGGCAGGGGAAAGGGGAAAATGGGTGATGGGCATTGAGGAGGGCACTTGTTGGGATGAGCACTGGTGTTGTATGTAAGTGATAAATCATGGGAATCTACCCCCAAAACCAAGAGCACACTGTATACACAGTATGTTAGCCAACTTGACAATAAATTATATAAAAAAAGAGAAAGTCCAACTTCAGCTCAGGTCATGATCTCACAGTCCATGAATTTGAGCCCTTCATCAAGCTCTGTGCTAACAGCTCAGAGCCTGCAGCCTGCTTTGTATTCTGTGTCTCCCTCTCTCTTTGCTTCTCCCCTGCTCGTACTCTGTCTATTTCTCTCTCAAAAATAATTAAACATTAAAAAAAATTTTAAGACTTTAAAAAAACTTAAAAGAGAAAAATAAAAATAAGTGATTACATAGATACACACATACTCTTCACAATTAAGATATTAAATCAGATATTCCTAAGCTTAAAAATTTTTTTTAAATGAGAATACTTTCTAAACATGACAAAGCATTAAATAAGTCAATAAATATTGGGCGAAAGGACAAAACTAATTTTTTGCAGAGAACTTGGCACATGCCTAGAAGATGCAAAAGACTCAACCAAAAGGTTATTGGTCCTAAGTAGAGAATTTAGTAATGTAGCTAGATATAAGATAAATATATAAAAATTTTTAACTTATTTTTATATTGGCACTGATCAGTTCAAAAAGAAGATGGTGGTGGGGAGGGAGGTTAGAGCCTATTCAAAATAGTGACATTACCAGGGGTGCTTGGGTGGCTGAGTCAGTTAAGCATCTGACTCTTGATTTCAGCTCAGGCTCCGGTCATGATCTCACAGTTGTGAGATCAAGCCCCACCTCAAGTCCTGAGACAAGCCCCGCACCAACTGAAGTTGGGACAAGTGGCTATCCATGTAGAAGGAAATAATGTTAAATGCCAAAATAAATTTCAGAGATGCCTGGGAGGCTCAGTCGGTTAAGCATCTGACTCTTGATATCAGCTCAGGTTGTGATCTCCTGGTCATAGGATCGGAGACCAGCATCAGGCTCCATGCTAAGCATGGAGCCTGCTTAGGATTCTCTCTCTCCCTCTCCCTCTGCTCTTCCTTCTCTCTCTCTATCCCCCCCCACCCCCAAAATAAATAAATAAACTTAGGAAAGAAAATGGAAAGGAAAAGAAAGGGGAAAGGAAAGGAAAGGAAAGGGGAAAGGAAAGAAAATAGAAAAGAAAGAAAGGAAATGAAATTTCAGGCCTAAAAAAGTAAGTGAAAAAAAATTACATGAACATATTTTAAATAGTAAAACATTTTTATAACCTTGAAATATAGATCATCCTAAACCAGATTAAAAAAAACCTCCAAGTCCATAAAGGGGAAAAACATAGTATTGATCACATAAAAATCAGAAGTTTCTCTACAGAAAATGAGATCATAAGCAATGTAAAAACACAATAAAAGAGAGAGAGAAGGGGCCAATATTCTAATATAGTCCATCCATTCCTGGGGCATTAGATGAATAGAAAGAGAAACAATTGTCTCTTATTTTATACTTTTTTAAGTGTTGAAATTACAAGACTTTCATTTTTGAGGTCGTTTGTTAGTTTTCAGAAAAAAGAATAATTGCATTGGAAGGTAGAAGCCAGATTATGACTGATTAAGAGATCAAAGGGAATTCAGAAAATAGAAGAAAGTGGAGACAGGCAAGAATGAGATAGTGAAAGTGAGGAAAGTTATTTCTTAAGTTGTGGACACTTTCATATTTAGAGGAGAAAAAGCTAGTAGAAGAGAGGAATGAAAGATACAAAAGAGGGAGGGAATGAGACTCAGGATGGAGAGGAAAGAATTACTTTAAAATTAGGGAGATACTTCTTCCTACAAGACAGGATGGGATTTGCCCCAGGCAAGTAAGTTTTAAGGGAGATAGGAAGAGAACAGAGAGAATGCCTTTCTAATGATGGTCTCTTATTTCCTTTTGGCTATTTCCTTGCTGGCTGAGAATGAAAAGAAATAAAAGGGGATAGAATTCCTAAAGAAAGTAGTACATTTTACTTATTTATTTTCTTAAGTAGTACATTTTAAATAGTTGCTGCAGGGAAAAAGAAAGCAAGCTGACCAAGGACAAGTCAGAAGGTTTTCTGAGCATTATGGAATGCTTGGTTGGAATTTGTATTAATGCCAGTCTGATTGGCCACACAGTCTTCTCTAGCTGCATTCCTAAGACAGAGAGCAGAATACAGACCCTGGAAGAAGAATTCACCTAGAGTGAGAGATTGATTGGGTAGACGGGATAAATATGCAAGGAGTAAAAGGAATTGAGGACATTATTATGATCATCAGTGAAATCCAGACTTGGTGGGAAATGAAATAAAGACAGGAGGACCAGATAAGCCAAAAGAGTGGCTCCTAAACTTTATTATGAGTAGAAAGCATCCTCAGAGGAATCCAAGGAACATACTCTGAAAAATGCTAGTCTAGAAGAATAGAGGAGTATACAAGAAATGAAGTTTCAAAGAGTCAAAAACATGATAGGAGGAGTAAGATAGATCCAAAGGGAAGTTGGGTATAGATGTAGTTCAGACTTTGGTGCATTGTCAGCAAAGGAAGAGAGTTAGGAGTTTAAGGGTTTTTTGTTTTTTGTTTTTTAATGCTGCTACCACACACTAAATATCCTTCTCTGCCTTAATTTCTCCACTAAAAATATTAAGATGCTATTTTTCCTTCCTTGTCTTTATTTAGTCAAGGGTAAGTGTCACTACTGAGAAGTGTGAGATTTTTTTTTTTTTTTAACCTGTAAACCAAAGTTAAGCCACTTAAGTTTGAGATGTGGTCAGATAATATACCTAGGAGGCTTTCCAACCTATTAGGTTTTATCATTAGGGAGGTGATGGGATTTTGTTTGTTGTAGTTTTGCTTTTTTGAAATAAGGTCAACAACTTGGGGCCTGTGATGGTTAATTTTATGTCACCTGACTTGGCTAAAGAATGCCCAGATCTTAATGGATTATTTCTGGAAGGGTCTAAGGGTATTTCCAAAAGAGATTAGCATTTGAATGGGTAGACTGAGTAAAGAAGAAGACTTCACCAATCTGAGTGTGCATCTCCCAACCCCCTGTGGGTCTGAATAGAACAAAAGGTACAGGAAGGATGAATTTGCTCTCTGCCAGTGAGCTGAGACATCCATCTTTTCCTGCCCTCAGATATGGGTGCTTCTGGTTCTTGGGTGTTTGGACTCAGACCAAATCATACCTCCAGCTTTCCTGTTCTCCAGGCTTCAGATAGCTTCTCAGCCTGCATAGTTGTGTGAGCCTATTCCTAAAATAAATCTCCTTTTATACATGCATATATCCTATTGGTTTTTGTCTCTGGAGAACCCTAGTACATTAAGTAATAACTCTAATACTGAACTAAATGTGATAAGAAATATAAAGAAATAAATGCCATGATATCATCCTCAAGGAATTTAGAGTCAAGTTGGTATGGCCAAAGGAACAAGAAATAATGATTAGTAAGTGGTTACATTGCCTAGAGAAAGCTCCTGAAAAGCAATTAAGGAATATTATTCATTGGATTTCAAATGGCAGTTGACGATTATGCTAGTAAGGAATGTCCATTCTTATGAGAACCTCACTAATTAAAAAAAAAATGTTTTTAATGTTTATTCATTTTTGAGAGACACAGATCATGAGCAGAGGAGGGGCAGAGAGAGAGGAAGACACAGAATCCGAAGCAGGCTCCAGGCTCTGAACTGTCAGCACAGAGCTTGACACGGGGCTCCAACTCACAGACCTCGAGATCATGACCTGAGCTGAAGTTGGCCGCTTAACAGACTAAGACACCCAGGCACCCCAGAACCTCACTAATTTTAACAGAGCTTCACTAATTGTGGGAAAGCTACCTAATCCACCCTTTGCATTTGGATTGGCAGTTTTTATTTTTCTCTATTTTGAAGAATTTCCACTCCCACAGACTTAAAGATAGTTGTGGAATGTGGCTTTCCTTTGCAAAAACCTAATACCAACACTGTTCCCTCAGGCCAACAATTCCCAGGCTTTGATATTTTAGTAGTGATAACCATTATATTTGTTTTCATCATGAGAAAATCTAAGTCATTTTGGGCACAGGTTCAAAGTTACATGATAAGGGCATGGACCCCACCCCTGAACTCACTAACAAACTTAAACCATAATTAATAAGCAGTGGTTAAGCATGGAGAAAAGATAGGGCCAAAGTCACACCTTTACTATACAGACAATTTACCAAAAAGTCTTCAACCTTTGGACAATGACCCCATTTTCTCATTTCTCAACCTGGAATTATATGCAGCTTATTTTTCTTTTCTTGCTTGAAGTGTTACCCTACATGATCATGGAGACCAGTATTGCCAGGGTTGCCCATTTTCTCCATGGCTAAATCCACAGGCTTATTCTCTGTCCTCATTTCACTTGAATTATCCAAATAGTTGACACAGTTGATCAATCCCTCCTCCTTGAAACACTTTCTTTTCTTGAACTTTTTGAGGCTCTACATCCTCTCCATTTTCCTGCTACCTTCCTGGCTGTTCCTTTCCATTATCCTCTGCTGGTTCTTCTTCATCTTCCCAACACCCTAACATTTGAGAGCTGAACCAAGCTCATGATCATTTCTCCACACCTGTTGTGATCCTGTTTCCCCACCTCAAGAAATGCACGTCTTTTCTTCCATTTAGTTGCCCAATCCAAAAATATCATGGACTCCTCTTTCCTCTCACACTCCACTTCTTATCTGTCAGGAAATTCTGTCAGCTCTGTCTGAAATATATCCAGAATGTGAACCTTCTCACCACCTCCACTACTTCCCTCCTAGCCAAGTCAGCATGACTCCTTCCTGGAAGTTACCAGTAGCTCCTTCCCTTGTGCTTCTAAAGTGTACCCATAACACAGCAGAGTGAGCCTTTACAATAATGTCATTTCATATCACCTCTTTGCTCAAAATTCTCCAATAGCCCGCATGTCACTCAGAGTAAGACAGTCCTTACAAGACTTAAGGTTTTCTATGAGCTGGCACGTAAAACTTTTCTGATTTCATCTCCTTCTACTCTTTCTATTCTAATGCCTCTTCAGCCACACACCTACTTTCTGTTTCCCCACCATTCCAGGAATGCTCCTGACGTGGGAATTTTATACTAACTATTCCCTCTGTTTGTAACTAACTCTCCCTCTATGGAGACACATGGCTCACTCCCACACCACCTTCAGGTCTTTGCTCAAATATCACCTAATGAGAAAAAGCTTCCCCAACCAACCTAAAAAAAAAAAAAAAAAACAAAAAACTCATCCTAGCACTCTCTTCCTTTTTTCTGTATAATTTTTTCCCATAGCACATACCATCATTCAACATAGTATTTATTTTGTTTACTGTTTACTGTTGCTTTCCCTCCCATCCACAAAATGTAGAGTCCTATAAATGGAATTTTTTGGTGTGCTTTCTTCATTGCTATTTGCCTAATGCCTAGAAAGTGTCTGACACATAGTAGGCACTTAATATTTTGAATGGCCACATTCATGTGATAGCCAAGTGATAAAACAAATCTCAAGTAAACCCCAAACACAATGCTCTAAAGAAGTTGTCTCCATGACCACTTATCTTCTTACACTACCCCAAAGAACAAGAAAGTTTACTGTTTTGCTTTATTTTGTTTCAATTCCCTTATACAGCATGTCCTTGGACAATGTATACAGCCTGTGCTTGAATCCCAGGACAGCTGCCCCTTTACATTTACTTTGCTCTGTTCTCCCTCCATCATGTGGTTTCTCCACCACAGTATAATCTATTCCTTTGTAAAGAGCAAAATTACATTACTAAAATGTGAATAAATTTTAGAGTTGTCCTGTACATCAGAGATAACTATAAAGCAATAAGACTGAAGCAGGATTTTTCCATTATAAAAAACAAACTCTTTAAAAAAACATGGAGTCATTTTTTTTTCTTGCTCTTGACCTTGAGCAAACTGGGCTGGTTAGTAATGATAATATCACCAGATTTGGGTCATTCAAAAGGGAAGAATGAAGTATAGTTCGTTATGGTAGGATTGGAATGGGGCTTAGAGTTGAACTGAAGGTGTCTGTTGGGCATAGTTGCTAATTTAGGATCATGAAATGCTTCAAAACACATTTAAATATCTGGTATGCTCTGCTGTTGGGAAAAGTTCTCAGTCATATCCTTCTCACTCTGCATGTCAAATGTCAAAGCTAACAAAATAGCCAGGATGGATCTGTAATGTCTAAACTTGATGCATTCTAACAGGCTGGTTTCTACTGGCCACATACACATGCCAGTTTCTGTTATAGTTGATGCACATGGTCACTCACAGAACCCTGAGGTAGCTTAGTTCACTGACCATGATTTATATGACTCGTGGTTCCTGTCTAGTTGACTCATCCATTCTATCTCAACCTTTGAATCATTGGGGCCTTCCTCTAGTTTTGTCTGCATTTCATCTCTCAATCCAACACTTTCCTGTTCATTCCTTTAACCCACTGAGGAAACGTGAGCCAGTAAACATCACCACTTATCACCCCAGCCACCACTCTTGCTCCACTCTGTCTGGGGCAATCCTGCCATCTCCAGCCTTTTTTCAGAGTTAAGTCTACTCAAAATCTTGTTCTTCTCACTCTTTTCAATACCTATGGTTCCATCACTGCTTATAAGAGCAGACGATATAAAATGAGGCTAAAAACAGTTTTCCTTACACTTGATTTTCATAGACACTTCCTCTAGCCTTCTTGTCTCACCTAGGGGAGAGAAAGGGGATAGCTAAGAAACACCTGCAAATGTCACAGCTCAGGGACACAAGCCCAAGAAAGACTGAGGTTTAGTAATAAGATTATAGAATGCCTCTCCCATATTTTACCCCTATTACTGCCATCAAAGGACTCAGTATAATAACAGTGGCCTACAGCTAAGGAGCTACCAGTCACAGAATCTTTCTAAGGAGGAGTATGTAGGGAAGCCTGAAATTAATAGCGTACAGAGAAGGCAAGGATGAAAGAGGAATTTACAGTGTCTGGCACCAAGAACTATAGCAAACATTAAGCACAATTCAACCTACATCATTTGCTTCCCTGGTTCTCAGACCTTTGGGTTTGGACTAAACTATACCATCAGCTTTCCTGGGCCTCCAGCTTGCAGATAGCCTCCATTGACCTGTCAGACTTCATAATCACATTAGCTAATCCCTCATAATAAATCTCTTTCTATATATCTAGATAGATAGATAGATAGAGTAGATCCTATTGGTTCTATTTTACTGGAGAGCCCTGACTATACAGAGCATCTTATACTTTTGAATGATAATCATATTAAGGACAATCTATAGTCCATTATAGACCAGGATATACCATAGACTCTCTAAATTAGTAGGAGGAAATTGAAATTTATTCTTAATCCAAACGAATTGCAAGGGCCCTTGTAAGTTCTCCTAGTCCACTTCTTGATTTCTCTACCTCTTGATATGTCTAAATATCCATCATAGTTAAGCAAAATGTAATTAGAATTCAACTTGCTAAGTATAGGGGCACCTGGGTGGCTCAGTCGGTTAAGTCTCTGACTTCAGGTCAGGTCATGATCTCACGATTCGTGAGTTCAAGCCTCACATTGGGTCCTGCACTGAGAGCTCAGAGCCTGGAGCCTACTTCAGATTCTGTGTCTCCCTCTCTCTCTGCCCCTCCCATGCTCACACTCTGTCTCTCTCTCTCTCAAAAATAAATAAACATTTAAAAATTAAAAAAAAAAACAAAACTTTCTAAGCATTAATTGAATTTATACCATTCTAAGAAATTACAGTTAGAGAAATGAGTCCAGCTGCCTAAGATGAAGCACTGCCATATTTTTGGAAATTTTAAGATAAGGCTATCCTCTGCTTTCTTGAGGTGTCTTCTCCCTCTAACATGCTTGGAGGTGATGGCCTCCAAAGGCTAAGGCTTAGGAAGGTAAAACAAAGAGAACTATCAAAATAAAGTCTTCTCCTCCTAAGAAGAGTTGACCTAGTAAAATTTTTCTCTGTAATGCCTTGGAAATGAAAAAAGTTCTGACTTTCCTTAACTGGTTCTCCCCCATGCTCAATTCATTCATAGAGAGAATTTCCTTTCTTGGACCGTCAAACATAACACATAGATATATAGAAATTTTTCAGTAAACATATATTGAGGACTTCCTATGTGTCTGGCACTACAAAGAAATGAAAAAAGACATAAGGCATTGCCCTGAATGTTGCATAATCAAGGAGAGATGTAACATGTAAATATTTAGCATTTCACTCAAAGACCAGTGAGGAAAATGGAAATATTCTAGGTATTTCATCAAAGAAATTTTTAAATGGGGAATTGATGACACATTTGATAGAAGTATTGATAAAACAAAGAGGGGTGATGAAGCAACCCAGAGATTAACCAAAACAGGAAACCACTACCACATCTAGAGGTAGAAGGCTAGAGGAGGAGGTGTTAACAGAACCCAGAAACCTCAAAAGATGTAGCCCCTGCTGGAAACTGGAAAACATTCTTAGAAACAGAGAAAGAGAGAGAGGCAGAGAGGGAGAGACTCAGTTATCCCTTCCTCTGCCCTCCATTCTCCTTCCAGAGCCTCCCATAAGACAAATTCATTTAAAAGGGGTTAGTAAGGGAGCCAGAGAAATGGAGTTTAGAGAAGGAAGAGGAATGGACCTGAGAAATAGGAAATGATTGGTATATGAAGCAGTGGTCCTTTAGGTGAGTCTAATCTGTATTCTCACTTTGGCATACCAAAGCAAGCTTCCAGGAGAACTCATGTTTATAGGAGAACTCCATGGTCACATGTACCTCCTGAAGACCAGATTGCCCTCATCCAAATTTTATTATGCCTCTACTATGTATCCTATCAGCTTATATATACTCAGTTTGCACAGTTGACAAAGACTGACACATGTCCATTAATGATTTTTAGAATGTGAATATTTTACCTCTCATGTATATTTTAAGCTTTTCTCATACCATATAGTGTTTCCTTCTGCAACCTGTATCCATCCTCTATACCCACACTCTACCCTAGATTTCTAGGTAGTGTAGACAACTTCTGTATTTAGAAATAGCTTGACCATGCATTTTAAGATATTAAACTAGTAATGCTTCATGAAAAAAATGTCTGTGGCCAAGTTAGGGAACACCGTATATTGTTTTCCTCTTAGAGATTTGCAATGAAGTTGGTTAATGTAAAGACTCAGAAAAGTCCTCCAAGGTTTCTCAAATTAATTGAACACAGAAAACTTTTGTTCTTATAATGCCTATTAATACTCCATGAATACACTTTGATAAACACTGATTCAGATCATGTCACCACAATGTCAGTCTTAGCATCAGTAGCATTTATTGTTCAAAGCATTGTGTGAGGTACTACTGGAGATATTGAATTGTAAGATACAATCTATTCCCACAGATGATTATAATAAAGTTGAGCCTGAACATATAAATAGAGAGATAAATAATACTTTAAGGCAGCATGGCATAAGTACCAAATGGGTGGTCCAAACAAAGAGTGCAGCAAGGGTAAATAGGAGGCAGTACTGTTGTAATCTAAGTGGTTGGGGGAGGTTCTAGAAAAATATGAGACTTTAGTTAATTCTTGGGAGAAAACGCACATGTGCACACACACACAGAGGCAAAAATCTGGATGGCATATTTGGGGAAATTAAGAAGACCAATTTAGACTTGTTCAAGTAGGTAGGGTCAAAGTGTAAAATATCTTGCTTTGATTTCTATACGGATCTGGATCTTCATTATGCAGGCCAAGAAAACTATCAGGGGTCTTTGAGAGAAGAGGGAGCATCTCAGAGGTGTGTTTATAGAAAGTGTGCTCCCCTCACCAATTACAACAAAACTGTTCAAAAAAGCCTTTACCTTTGATCTCTGTCTTAGCCTAGGCTCCACCCAAAAGCAGAGCCTAGGACAAAATATGCGTGCAGATACTTGAGCCAGAATGAGCCAGAAAGGGGGACTAGGAAGAGTACAAGAGGGAAGAGGGGAAGCCAATCAATCAAGTCCCTCACCACTGTGAGCAACTGAGGCTTGGTCCCCCTGGAACCCTCTAAGAAAACCATGAAGAATACATCTCAGAATTATTCACTCAAGAAATGAAAGACAGGAAAATTTATCTACTAATGCCCATCCCCCATTAATCAAGGGGGATCTGCATATATGCTCCACAATGCCCAAGTGAGTTTCTGCAGACAATCCATTTAATGTAGGCAGAGAAGCACTGGGTCTGAGAGGAAGAAATAACCGTGAGGCTAAGGTATGGTGTTGTTGAGTTACACCTGCATGCAGCTGGTGACCCTTGCAATGGCTGGAGTAAAAAGGGGGTCTAAGAAGATGTCTATGTGAGAGGTGTCTTATATAATCTCCAAAGGAAGATCAATCCAATCCAACACCATATTTCCAGGTTCCTACCTGATCCCTTTCCCTTCAGTCCCATTCTTCAGAACTGCCACAAACCAGCAATATTCATCATCCATTCATTCAGCAAATATTTGTTGAGGACCTACCATTATCTAGGCACTGTTCTAAGCTCTGGGGTTACAGTCCTAAACAAATAGACCAAATCTCTGCCCTTGTGAAACTTATAATTTAGTTGTAGGAGAAATGTACAAATAAATATGTAACATGTTGGATAGTGACAGAAGCTATGGAAAAACAACACAAAACAATATAAGGGAATAAAGGATGCCAAATGAGGAGGAGAAGAATTTATTATTTTCTATAGCATGGGTTATAAAATGTGATATTTGCACAGAGGCATGTGGAAGAAACATACCAGATGGAAGTGAAACAATTACCAAGACCTGTAGGCAAAGCATACTTGGCCTGCCTGGGAAAGGGCAAAGAGGCCAGTGCAGCTAGAGCAGAGCAAGCAGGGGGAACGTGAAAGGAGAGGGGTCAAAGAAACAGCCTTAGAAGAGGGTGACATACAGGCTCCGTGCTGGATATGGAGCCTGCTTGACATTCTCTCTCTCCCTCTTCCTCTGCTCCTCCCCTGCTTGAACCCATGCACGCACACACTCTCTAAATAAATAAATAAATAAATAAATAAATAAATAAATAAATAAAGATTTAGAAGGAAGGAGGTGACATAGGGCCTTGGACATCATTATAGAACTTCAGCTTTTATTCTGATTGAAATAGGATGCTATTGCAGGATTTTAAGCAGAGGAGTCACATGATGAACTTACCTTTTTGAAGGCTCATTCTGATTGCAATGGACAATAAATGTAGTGGCACAGGGGTAGAAGTGAGGAGGCCAGTTAGGAAGGTAGGCAAGAGGTGATGCTGGACCACATGAGGATGACTGCAGTGGCTCCTAAGAAATGGTATGATTCTAATTACATTTTGAACTTAGAGTTCACAAGATTAGCTGCTGCATTGGATGTGCAGTATAAAAGAGAGTGAAGAGTCAAAAATGACTCCAAGTTTTTTGACCTGAACAACTAGAAGAATAGAGCTGTCATTTAACATAAAGGAGGACTGCAGGCTTGTGGTTGGAGAAAATGAAAAGTTCAATTTAGGGCATGTTCATTTTAGGGCATGTTAGACCCAACAATATGGTCCAAATTCTAGTGACCTCAGTATATTAACTATGACTAATTGCAGAATGTACAATGTCACTGCTCCCTCAGCCCACAAATCGCCAGGTATGTAACAGATGAACATCATGATCAGTGACCAATCCCGTCACTTCTTCCAGAGTCTGTCTGTGATTGGTCACTGTGATCTCTTATTCGGTTCCCAGACAAACAGCAAAACGTGTCCTTGTGTTGCCTCTTTGTCTCTCAGTGATAAACCCACAAGACATCCCACCAAAATGAGTACTCAAAAGAGGAAATTAGCCAACAAATATGAAAGTGTAGCAAAGAAAAAAGTGGTAATGCTGGAAGTGAAATGTGAATCAAACATAAATGCAGTTATAGAAGGAAGAGCTGACCAGGGAATGTTGACCCTGCCTCCAATCCAGATTCTACACCTGCAGCCACAGATGCCTGATAAAGGCAAGCTAATTGACACAAAGACAGAAAATGGTTGTTAACAAAAAAGTTGAAGATGTCCCAGAGGAGGTGACACTAGAAAAAGACTTCACATTAGAGAACCTCTTGGAGATACATCACATCATTGAAAACATGAAGGCTAAAAATACTGGAAGCTAATCCAAACTTAGAAAGGACTATGATAATTCACCAAGGCACAGAAAAGATGCTTGCTCCATACTATGTTATACAACAAAAAGAAAGCAAGCACAGTTTTAACTACTCTTGTTACGCATCTTAGAAAGAATTAAAACACTATTTCTCAATATTTCTAATGTTTAAATTAATGTATTATTCATTTCTAAATATAAATCCTTATTTTTTTCATTTCCCTATACATTTATAACTGATATTAAGAGTTTTTAACTTTTGATAAGCTTTTGAAGGCTCCCCAAAAAACATAATTTTTCCCATTGATTATTAAGAACACTTTGCACAGTTTCAACTTGCATGGTCATTATTATGGACCAATGCTGTGCAAAGTGAAGACTGCCTTTTAGGCTTAGGAAAAGAGGCCCAGGCTGAAGACATAAATTTGTGAATTATCACTGAAAAGATAATATCCCAGGATGAGATCACCTTAAGAATGAGTGTATGTAAAGAAAAGTCTAAGGACTGAGCCTGGGGTACTCTAATGATTAGAGGTAAAGGAAAGGAGTAAGAATTGACAAAAAAGGCTGACAGGGAGTGGCTAATGAGCTAGAAGGAGAACAGAGAGAGTTTCCCAAAGCCAATGAAGAAGTTTCAAGGACTGAGTAATCACCACTATTGCTAACACAAGTTAGACAAGACCAAAGAACCGGCCATTGTAGTTAGCAATATAAAGGTTGCTGGTGGCTTGCTGTTTCAGTAAGGTAAGCTGATGAGAACCAGCTTACAGCGAGTTCAAGAGAAAATAGAAAAAGAGAAAAGGGAACAATGACTATAGATAGCCCCTCTGAGGAGATTTTCTGTAGAGCATAGCTGGAATAGGGTGTTTTTAAGATGAACACTATCACAGAATGTTTATATGCAGACTAACCTAATTAACTAGAAAGTTACTGTCAAGAGATGTTGATGCTAAGGGAAGAGACAATTATTAAAACAATGTCCTTGAGAGAAGGTAACATCTTGTGCTCAAGTGGAGGAGTGTACCCTGGACAGGGACAGAGCCTAACAAGAGAGCCAAACATTTGACTTCTTCAAGACTCAGTCAGCTCAACTATGAAATGAGACTGGACTAGACCACAGGTGATCAAAGTGTGGTCCCCAGACCAACAGCATCAACATCATCTGAGAATTTGTTAAAAATCCAAACTCTCAGGCCCTAACAAAGACCTACCAAATCAGAAACCCTGAAGTGGGTCCTGCAATCTGTGTTTTAACAAGCCCTACCACATATTCTGATACACCCTATGGCTCAGAGCCACCGGACTAGATGATCTTTAAAGTATTTTCTGGCTGTAATATCTGTGAATCTATGCTTCCATAATCTATTCCTTCCAACAACTATTCATTGTTTTCGTAATACCAAAATACTACTTTCAAGTAAAAGTTTGTGAAACCCAAACTTTTTTCTAATTTTCATCAGTGCCCAAGAGCCAAATGTCTGTGTGCAGCACCCACAAACAATAATGACACTTACGCATCTTAAAATCTTGCTCATGACCATGGTGCCTACGTGGCTCAGTCAGTTAAGCAACCGACTCTTGATCTTAGCTCAGGTCATGATCTCATGGTTTGTGGGTTCGAGCCCCATGTCAGGCTCTGTGTTGGCAGCGTTGAGCCTGTTTCAGATTCTCTCTCTGCCCCTCCCCTGCTCATGTGCTCTTGCTCTCTCTTAAAAGTAAATAAACATTTTTTTTTTTTCAAATCTTGTTCATGACCATTTCTAACACAACTTTTTTCATGGTGGAGTATTTGCCGTGGCTTGAAGGACATCAATAAGGCTTGCATTGTTTACTGTCGCTTTTTTATAATATATAAGTATACCTTTTCATGAAAAAGTCTTTGAGAATTAATAGCTATTGCTCTCAAGTTGTGTGGCATTGTTTCATATTGCTTGAAGTGAGCTATTGCCCAAGAACAGAGCAGACAAGGAAAGACAGGTGACATTAACGCCATCCCACACTGTTGGTTCTTTGTGAACTTGGGTCTCTCCAGCTACACACTTGGAGGAAATTCCATACAAACAGAGGAAGCCAGACTCTTTCTGGGAGAAGTTAGTAGCTGACTTACTACATTCGACATTGATGCCTGCTAAAGATAAAACCTGGGAAAAGGCCTCAGGTCCTATTCTCCATTGTTGCTGCCTGGGCCCAGTGTGTATGTCTGAACTGTGCGCACATTTCCCTGGGTGGGGAGCACCATCAGCATGCAGCTGTCTGTTCAGGATTGCTGATGTTTACAGTAGCAAGTTAACACTGCTGTATGCCAAAGCATGTTGTTTCTTATTTTAAAGATGAGAACAATTCCTTCTCTCCCCCAGTCCATTGTTGTTTGGTTTACTAGACTTGCAGGAGAAGGAAGCAGTAAATTACTAAAGAAAAAAAGTGTAAATCTCACCAGGGTGTGCTCCTTGAATTTGGATGAAGTTTAGCATACCAATCAGATGTGATGATACAGAAAACAGGTCCTCTTGTTTTATAGTAAGTTGGTTCAGGGGAGTGAAATAAAAGTCATTACACACTTACCTGTGTTGGTATCTGCACCCTTCTAGAAGTTCCAGGCACTGCCTAGCTTGATGGCTCCAGAAAGCCATCTGGTTAGCAAGCAGTAAGGACTCAGCAGGCCAAGGAGAATACTCACTGCCAGTAAGATCTCTCCATGGTTTCCCAAAGTCTTTTCCTTATTTAACTCCAGTAGTTACTATTACATTGTCCCATCAGTGTCTGTTAATAATTATGTGCTACAGTGTACATTGGGTGGCAGGGGGGGGGTGGGGGGGAATGGGAAGGCATAACTCTCTCCTCAATCACAAAAGGAAAAGGAAAAGAAAGGAAGATTTATCTTAAATTATTTTTTAGTAACACAAATTATTTTCAAACCACATCTATGAAAAGCCAATATTAAAGAAAGGCCAGTAGATATATAAAGAAGTTACCTATAATCTTTTTTTTTTAATTTACATCCAAGTTAGTTAGCATATAGTGCAACAATGATTTCAGGAGTAGATTCCTTAATGCCCCTTACCCATTTAGCCCATCTTCACTCCCATAACCCCTCTAGCAACGCTTTGTATGTTCTCCATATTTAAGAGTCTCTTATGTTTTGTCCCCCTCCCTGTTTTTATATTATTTTTGCTTCCCTTCCCTTATGTTCATCTGTTTTGTCTCTTAAAGTCCTCATATGAGTGAAGTCATATGATATTTGCCTTTCTCTGACTAATTTCATTTAGCATAATATCCTCCAGTTCCATCCATTTAGTTGCAATTGGCAATATTTCATTCTTTTTGGTTGCCAGGTAATATTCCATTATGTGTGTGTATACATATATATACATGTATGTACATACATATACATACACATGTATACATACACACACACACACACACACACACACACACACACACACACACACATCTTCTTTATCCATTCATCCATCAATGGACATTTGGGCTCTTTCCGTACTTTGGCTATTGTCGATAGTGAGAAGTTACCTATAATCTTAATAAATCATCTACTTCCTCATTCTGTTCAACAAACCTTTCCTGAACGCTGTCAGTTGCTGCCTGGCTTAGCCATCTCTCTCTACTACAAAAGTCTCAACCCTAGCTGTATGTACACTGGGGTCACCTAGCAGAGCTTCAGAAGTTACTGAGCCTGAGTCCTGACCCCAAGATTCTGAGGATTTGTGAAAATTCTCCTCAGGTGGTTCTAAAGTGCAGCCAAAGTGGAGACACTGCTCTGCTGGCTCCCTCTCTTTTCCCCTCAGCTCCCATCCACCACTTCAAAACCAGCACCTCTGGTTCCCTCCTCCTCAGCAGAGGCTGAGGTAATAAAGGCAGACCTGGTAGTTCTTAAGGCACAGATTCTCAAATTGCCTAATGTAAGAATCACTGGCGCACTTAACAAAAATAGACATTTCCAGGCCCCTCCCCTGGAGATTCTGATTTAGTAGTTCTGGGACAAGGCCCTAGCATCTACATTTGCTCCCCATGAAGTTCATATGAATAGCAAAGTGGGGAAACACTATTTTAGGACTTTTCTACTCAAAGTGAGGTCAGTAGACTAGCAGCACTGACATTATCTGGGAGCTTATTAGAAATGCAGAATCTTAGGCCCCATTCCAGACCCACTGAAACAGAATCTGCATTTTAACAAGATCTCAGGTGATTCATATCACATTACAATTTCCCTAGCTAGTTTCCCTAACTTTGATCTCTAAAGCTTTTATTCTTCCTTTTTCCTGTCAGATTAATTCAGCCTCACCTCTGCATTGCAATAACAATTACTCATGAGAAATAATTATACTGAAACTGATAAAATACATTATCTGAGTTATCATAAATGAGCTAATTATTTTAAAACATTTCCTTGAATGGTGTTTCCGGCTTCTTATACTCTTTTTTGGTAATATGTAGGATGAGCCTTAGAGAGCATCAGAGACCCTCAACATCAATTTAAGAATGGAATGTTGTACTTGGTTCAATAAATAATAGGTAATAATCTACTTAAAAGCATAATAAACACTAACTAGAAGCTAAGGATAGAAAAGAATTTTTTAAGTTTATTTATTTATTTATTTATTTATTTATTTAGAGAAAGAGAGAGACAGGCAGAGAACAAGGGGGAGAGAGAGAATCCTGAGGCTTGATCCCACGAACTCGTGAAATCATGACCTGAGCTGAAATCAAGAGTCGGTGGCTTAACCGATTAAACCACCTACAACACCCTGAAAAGAATTTTAAAAGTAACTTAGTCCTTAATTTTTTTTTTTAATTTTTTCAAGAGGGGGGCACCTGGGTGGCTCAGTCAGTTGAGCATCTGACTCATGATCCCAGGTCATGATCCCAGAGTCATGGGATCAAGCCCAACATGAGGCTCATATTGAGCCTTCTTGAGATTCTCTCTCTCCTCTCCCTGCCCCTCCCCTGCTAACATGCATGGTCTCACTCTCGCTCTCACTCTCTCTCTCTCTTTCTCTTTAAAATAAAAATAAGAATAAAAGTAACCTAGTCCTACCATTAATCTGAATCACTACAAATCCCCAAATCAAGCAGCCGTTCAGTTTAGACATGGACACCCCCCCTAGTGACAGAGAACTCATTACCTCTCTAGGCAGTCCATTTCATCTTTCGTCAGCTCTGATAAAAAGATTTTCATACACTGAAAAAAATGTTTTTCTATCTTTCTTTTAATTAGGAAGTTTTTTTGTTTTGGAAAAAATTATAGAATTTTGCAGATTATGAAACAATTTATAGCAAGGACAAAGTTTCTCTGCATGGTTAACTTAATGTACATATTAAAAATGTCTAAATCAGTGACAGCCAGCACGCTGGCACTGTGTATACACTGGTAAACAAAGGACATTCCCTGCCCTCAGCAAACTTGCAGCCTAATGATACACAGAATAAATCAGGAGTTAATATTACTCAGCCATAAAAAAAGAATGAGATGTTGCCATTTGCAACATGAATGGACCTCAAGTGTATTATGCCAAATGAAATAAGTCAAACAGAGAAAGACAAATATCATATGATTTCATTTATATGGCAATCTAAAATAACAAAACAAATGAACAAAGCTAAACAGCAGAAAGAGACCCATAAATATGAAGAACAAACGAGCGGTTGCCAGAGGGCATGAGGGCTGGGGGCTGGGCAAAATGGGTGAAGGGGAGTGGAGGGTACAAGGTTCCAGTGATGGGATGCATAAGTCGCAGGGATAAAAGGATAGCATAGAAGGTATAGTTCATGGTCATGATATTGTAATAGCACTGTATGGTGACAGATGGTAGCTACACCTGTGGTGAACATAGCATAACATATAGAGTCGTCAAATCACTATGTTGCACAGCTGAAACTAATGTAACATTGTGTGTCAACTAGGATTCAATTTAAAAAATAAATTTAAAAAATCAGGAGTTAAGTACTTTGTGATATATGATAAAACAGGTAAATGCAGCATTCTAGAAGTTTATCAGAGTGACACCTAATCCAGTGTGAAGGTTGACCATCCCTGAGAAGCGACATTGAAGCTGAAGCTGAAGCATGAGTGACTCTAAGTCAGTGTTGCCAGTTTTTGCATTACATGAAATGGTTTTATCTTTTCTTCAATGTTATATTGAATTTCTCTTAAATGATGATAACTTTCTACTTGCTTTTGGCTTTCAAACCTTAGAACAAGTCAATGCAAACATGCAATCTCATATCTGATTTAAAGCCTCTAGCACATTTAATGTGTTAGGACTGGGAGGAGGATAAAGGAAAAAGACAAGTGTCTTATCTAACAGGACCCGGTAATGGTTTTCTCAGTACACCTCTGGTTAACAAGGGATTCTCCTGATGCAGGATCTCTTGCAGGCACACGTATGTGTGGCCCTCAAAGGGCCCCGCAAGTCCTTCCCACCACACAGTTCCCAGACCCTTCTCCTCCTCTACCCCCACCGGCTGGTCCATCCCACAGCTTCCAGGAACTGATGCCCCTTGCCAACAGGTAGTGTTCCTGGCTCAGATATTGACAAGAGGGCTTAATTTAGCTGCTTTTCATGGTGTCCGTTATCCAGTTTGCAAAATACATGGTCAGCACACACACCAAAAAATATCATATTTCTAAATACTAGGAATGAACAATTAAACACCAAAATTTTAAAGACAATATCATTTAGAATACCCTCCCCAAATTAAGTACTCAGGTGTAAATCTAACAAGAATGTGGACGCTCTGTGCTGAAAATTATAAAAGGCTAATGAAATAAGACCTAAATAAATGGAGACACATACCATGTTTGCAAATTAAAAGACTCAGTATGCTCAAAATATCAATTCTCCCCAAATTGATCTAAAGGTTTTTAACACAATTCCAATCAAAATCTCAGCAGAACTTGTTGTAGATGCATACAAACTAGTTCCATAACTTATATGGAGAGGCAAAGGAACCACGATAGCCAAAATGTATGCTACTGATTATAAAATTACTAATAAACATGGTAATCGAGACAGTGTTATCAAAGAAGGGATTCAGCCGTAAGTTGATGGAACAAAATTAAGAGTCACACAAACAATGTCAATTGATAGTTGAAAAAAGATACAGAAACTCAAAAGAGAAAGAATAGTCTTTTCAACAAATAGTGTGGAACACGTGGACATCCACATGCAAAAAACAAACTTCAGCCTAAATTTACACTTTATACAAAAATTAAATTAAAATGGACCTCTGATCTAAATGTAAAACAGAAAACTTTATAAAACATGGAATAATATCTTCAAGACCTCAGGTTAGGCAAGTTCTTAAACATGACACTGAACACACAACTCACTTTAAAAATTAATAAATTAAACTTCATCGGAATTAAAAACCTTTCCTCTGAGGTTCCTCAAAAAGCTAAACATAGACTTACCATATGACTCAGCAATTCCACTCCTAAGATGCCAAAAGAACTAAAAGCAGGAACTCAAACAAATACTTGTACACCCATGTTCACTGCAGCATTATTCACAATTGCCAAACGTTGAAAACGGCCCAAGTGGGCATTAAATGAATGGATAAACAAAATATTCTATACACAAGCAATGGAATATTATTCAGCCTCAAAACGAAGTGAAATTCTGATATGTGTTATCACATGAATAAACCTTGAAAATGTTATACTTTGGGGCCCCTGGGTGTCTCAGTCGGTTGAGCCTCCGACTTCAGCTCAGGTCACGATCTCACAGCTTGCGAATTCTAGCCCCAGGTCGAGCTCTGTGCTGACAGCTCAGAGCCTGGAGCCTGTTTTGGATTCTGTGTCTCCCTCTCTCTCTCCCCCTCCCCTGCTCACACTCTGTCTCTTTCTCTCTCAAAAATAAATAAACATTAAAAAAAAATAAATAAAAAGAAAGAGAATGTTATACTTTGTGAAGTAGGCCAGTCACAAATATTGTGACTCCACTTATATGAGGTACCTAGAATAGGCAAATTCAGAGAGACAGGAAGTAGAATAAAAGTTACTAGGAGTCAGGAGCAAGAGGGAATGGGGGAATAGTTTAACGGGTACAAAATTTCAGTTTAAGGTGGAAAAAGAAGATTTGGAAATAAGTAGTAGAGATGTGGTAATATTTCCACAACACTGTGAGTGCAATAAACTGGGTACTTTAAAATGGTTTAAATTGTGTGTGTATTTACATACCCAAGAAAACATTATATTAATTATGTTATATCATATTATTTATATAAACAAGAAAATAATAGGGGAAAAAACCTTTCCTCTCTGAAAAACTCTGTTACAAAAATGAAAGGACAAGCTATAGACTGAGAGAAAATATCTACACATCACATGTCCATTAAAAGACTTGTATCCAGAATATATAGAGAACTCTCAAATTTAACAGTAAGGACAGACAATAAGTGAGCACAAAATTTAAAACAAACAATTAAAATTTGAAATAACAAATTAAAAAGCTTAACAGTAAGAAAAAAACAATTTTAAAAAATAGGCAAATGATACTTCATTCAAGAGGACATACAATAGCAAATAAATTCATAAAAAGATGCTCAACATCACTAGTCATTATGGAAATGCAAATTAAAACTGTAGTAAGACATAATTACACACATATTAGGATTGCTAAAATAAAAAATCATGACAATACCAAGTACTGGACGGAACAACTGGAACTGTCATATATTACTGGTGGGAATTCAAAATGGTACCAGCCACTCTGGGAAGCAGGCAGTTTTAATTTTAATTTTATCAAACTAAACATGTACTCATCATACCGTATGACTCACCAGTGACACCCTTAGTTATTTATCTTTAAAAAATAAAAATTATGTTCACCCCAAAACATGTACACAAATGTTTAGAGCAGCTCTATTTATAATCTCCAAATCTGGAAACGACTCAAGTGTACATCAATGGTCAATGGGTAAATGAATTTTTTTTTAATGTGGTACATCCATCTAATAGAACACAACTCAGTAACAGAAAGGAACCAACTTCTGATAGTATCTTAGTCAGTTTAGGCTGCTATAACAAAACATCATAGATTGGGTAGTTTAAACAACAGACGTTTATTTCTCACAGTTCTGGACACCAGGAAATCCAAGTTCAAGGTGCTGGCAGATTCAGTTCTTGGTAAGGGACTGACTCACAAGGCTGAGAGAGAGCTCTGGTTTCTCTTCCTCTTCTTATAAGGACTCTAATCCCATCATGGGGACTCCACTCTCCTGACCTCATTTAAACTTAATTACCTCACAAACATACAACATAAATGAATATCAAAGACATTATACTCAGTGAAAGAAGCCAGTCTCAAGAAGCTATATACCATATGCTTCCATTTATATGATATCATGGAGGGGCGCCTGGGTGGCTCAGTCGGTTAAGCGGCCGACTTCAGCTCAGGTCGTGATCTCGTGGTCTGTGAGTTTGAGCCCCGCGTCGGGCTCTGTGCTGACAGCCCAGAGCCTGGAGCCTGTTTCGGATTCTGTGTGTCTCCCTCTCTCTCTGACCTTCCCCTGTTCATGCTCTGTCTCTCTCTGTCTCAAAAATAAACGTTAAAAAAAAAATTTTTTTTTTTAAATGATATCATGGAAAAGGCAAAACTGTAGGCACTGAGAACAGATCAGTAGTTGCTGGGGGTGAGTGGTGGTGAAGGACATGACAACAAAAGGGTAGCATAAAAGAGTATGTTGGGTGATAGAACTCTTCTGTATCTTGATTGTGATGGTTGTTGCATGAATTTATGTGTTAAAACTCCTAGAGCTATACACTCCTCCAAAAGAGTCAATTTTGCTGCATGTTCATTTTAAAATTAAATTAAATTAAAAGATGGCATCAGATGCTAGTTGGGGAGCTAAGTATCAGAAAAGAACATTTTCTAACCTAAGTGTACTACAGGTGAGATCATTACTAGTTATAAGTAGACAGTAGAGACAGTCTATTTAAGAGAAAGAAGACTAGAAGAAAAAAAAGTAATGGAACTACAGTTAACCTTACAAATGTCAAAAGAGCAAAATATGTGGAGACAAATTAATACCAGCTTGTGAATCCAGTAGTGGAAAGAAGGCTCACTGGGAGGGAAGTAAGGCGTGCTGCTCAAGCACTGACATTCAGAGCATACTAAGAGGGATGTGAGCCTGAAGAAGAGAAGATTAACCTAATGAGAAGGAACATGAGCAACAGTCAGACCTGAAGAAGGCAGAGATGGTTCCTTCATGTCCATTTTGTCCATTTTGTTCTTTTGTTGTTGGTTTGTGGTTTGTTTTTTTTTTAATGTTCACTTATTTATTTTGAGAGAGAGCACATGTAGAGGAGGGGCAAGGAGAGAGGGAGAGACAGAATCCCAAGCAGACTCCATGCTGTTATTGCAGAGTCTGACTCCAGGCTCAATCCCACAACCATGAGATCATGACCTGAGCAGAAATCAAGAGTCAGACGCTAAGCCACCCAGGCACTCTCCCTCAAGTGTCCACTTTTGAAGGGAGCAATAAAGACAGCCATTGATCGGGTGTCTGAACCCAGGAAAAGTCTCCCAAGAGCTTGGAGCTGCCCAGGGAATAGGGCCCCAGAGGAAGCCATTGGCATTCCCTTGAAGTGCCCTGAGGAGAGCTACCAGGATATATACTAAAGCCCAAGTTAAGTAAGTATTGTGTACATTAAGGGTAAGGTGGGGCAGGGCAGTGAAGAGTCCAGTCCCAGCAGTTCATTACAAATGACAAAATCTAAATCTTCCATGCTTGGGTCATCTCTGTTCAAATGGAAATAGAGATGGATAATGGATGAACTGTTTGCTTCTTTCATCTATAGTTTGGGATAGGGTGGAAGACTAGGTTTTCAGTTACAAGGAGCTATTAACTTAGACTTTCAAAATGAGAGTAAATTCTTTGAAATAAAACAGCATTATAGAGGTGAGCAGGTAATTTAAGAATTTTAATTATTGTATAGAAAATAGTAATGCATGGTGATGATATCTTAAAATATTTTTACTATATATACCATATAGTCTTTTTACATTTATTTCTGAAATGAATTCCTTAATGTAGCAGAGCAGTATGTAGATTACTATAATTTTCCACCAGAGGGAGCCTCAAGACTGTGTTTTCCCCTTGGGACTCTTCGTTTAACCAGTACTTTGGCCAAAATGTTTATCACATGTTGGTACTGAGACAATCCAAGATGGAGAAAAGATGTATGATTTGGAACGAGATAAAAAGATAAAGAAGAGAGGAGTGGTTCTGGCCTCCTTAAATGTCCTGCTTTTCCTCTGGGTTTTGGGAGGACTTTCTCCTGATCCTCTGGGGTGGGCAAAGTGGGGCTATTTGTCTGCCTTGGAAAGCAGAACTCTAGCCCTGTCTGAGCTGAACAAACTGTATAGGAGTACTCCCACTCCACCCACTGGCTGCCAAAGGAATGTGTCGTTCACCTCAAGGAGGCATTTACTAAATTTCAGGAGATCCCTCCAAGGATTATAAATGCCCTGACAGAGACAAAGGCAACCCACCCCTTAGCCATACCATAGAATTTGGTGGAAGATGGTTTTAGTCTTGGGAAGGCTTCCTTTGTTAATTCACTCAACATAGAGGAAGCATTTACTGGGCAGCAGGTATTGTTTCACGTTTTAAAGTGGCTGCCTAATAATAAGAAAGATCTAACAATGAAATGAGCCCATGATTAGAACAATACAAAGACTGCTTTAAAACACATTTCTGAACAGAACATATTGTTAGTGTAGTCTACATTTGAGGTCCTAGAAAACACCTATATGTCACCTATTCTGTGCAAAGCGAGGTTCAAAACTAGAAAAGACTTCTTGACAGACAGATATTAAGAAATGTACAATGTACAAATGCACTGAGAGTTTTCTCTTCATCATTCTTTTAAAACAAATCAGACATATGTGGTTGCACAATACTTTCCATTCATAATCACCTAACTTCCCACATTAAGCCTCCCAAACAGACCTTGAAAATGAGAATAAAATTAAACTCTCAGCTTACCACCCACTCAGAAACAAACACACACCTCTGCATGGCTTGGCTTTTGTTTTTTTAATGACTTTAATTTACTGAAATAATTTTAAATTATTGCTTATCATTAAAGAGTGTTTCCTCTATTTCTGACCAGTTTTTTTTTTTTTATGACTTTAAATACCACTTTATTTTAACAAGTAAGACTTTGGGGTCTGGAGGATGGGGTAAAAGTGGGGTCCTGACAGAGGAGTGCTTTTCCCTTACTACTAGTTCAGCAGATTGATATGAGGAAGCATGACTGGTGTTCAGAGTACAAGCCCACAGGTCTGTAATGGGGGGAAAAAAAAAGTCTTAGCATTCTTTTCCTTGGGCTCTAATCAGCTGAGGGAACTAGTGAAAGATGACGTACAAGATGGAATTTTTTCAGTGAGATCCTCTCCAGACATGGTTTCTGATGCAAAAATGCTCTCACCAGGTTCGAGGGGTGCAGGTGTTCCCACAGCTGCAAACACCGAGACAGCCAGGGGATGGCCCTGGGCCTCGGCGCTGGGTAGCCAGCTACAGAATTCCAGGGACAGGGGGCCCCTGATGTCTGCCAGCAGTCATGCAAGCGAGTGGGAATTCAGCTTTGGTTCCAGGGGACATAAAATGACCTGTTTCAGTAAAACAGAAACTTAAGAGGGAAAAACAAACCAGCATAAAATGTAAACTTAGCTATGTCTGTTTTGGTCCTTGAGGAGCAGAGGTGATCAGAATGACTGCAGAGACTCTGACACCTCACCCCTTCCTTTGGTTCGTGAACAGACACAGAATTGCAAGAACTTTAAGAGCCAAAGGTTAATCACAGAAAGGGATCAGTTTCCAGCTCCCAGGAACAAATCTGTGTAAGAAATTTGATGACATGTTCCTGGATTGACCGTTAAAAAACATTTTCCCAAATAACACCAGCTAACTTTCTGGATTCTATCTTTGGGACTATCCCCAAATTCAGTGGGGAAATCACTGTATTAAATCAGTTCAATTTTACTGGGGTATGATACAATTTGCAAAGCTGTATCATACAACCACATAGTTAGTGTGGATGAAAATACTATTAATTAGAGATAAGCATTTGTCCAAGAACTTGCTGTAATCGGATCTTGTGGGGAATTTAGTTCAGTACTTTGCCAATCAGAAATACAAAAGAGATTTAAATATGAAAAATTGAGTCCTCTAACTTACAGGAATAGGTTCTTGTAAATTTTTCTTTTTAAGAAAAAAAAATGTGTTCACTTCATCACACTCCTCTTCCTTTCTTAAGAAACATGACTTTGTTGAAAATAATAAGCAACGAGTCTTAATTTTTGGTATTATCTTTTTAAAAGACTTTCTAAAAATTGCCTTTTAAAAGTAGTTTAGGATTGATCCCCCAAAAAAGTTATACTTAGATCATAAAAATAAAATTTCTAGGAGCACCTGGGTGGCTCAGTCGGTTGAGCTTCCAACTTCAGCTCAGGTCATGATCTCACAGTTCGTGAATTCAAGCCCCACATTGGGCCCTGTACTGACAATTCAGAGCCTGGAGCCTGCTTCAGATTCTGTGTCTCCCCCCCTCTCTCTCTCCCCTTCCCCACTCGCACTGTCTCTCTTTCTCAAAAATAAACATTAAAAAAATTTTTTAAATAAAATTTCTAAATAAAATTCTTTTAGAAAGGCTTTTACAAGATAATTTTAAAAATGTAAAGCTCACTGCACATTTCTTTATGAAGACTGGAAATTAGACATGAAAAAGTGATGAAATTTCTAAACAATCAACTTTTTAATGACAAAACATTTATCTCAGAGCCTAATATATTTTTGTTTCCTAATGGCAACAGTATAAGACAAAGGGGCACCTGTGTGGTTCAGTGGGTTAAGCATCCAACTTCACCTCAGGTCATGATCTCGTGGTTTACAAGTTCCAGCCCCACATCGGGGTCTGTGCTGACAGTTCAGAGCCTAGAGCCAGCTTCGGATTTTGTGTCTCCCTCTCTCTTTGCCCTTCCTCTGCTTCTGCTCTGTCTCTCTCTGTCTCTGTCTCTGTCTCTCTCTCTCTCTCTCTCTCAAAAATAAACATTTTTTTAATTAAAAAAAAAAAAAAGACAAAGTCCTACAAGAATGAATTCAGAAAAACATGTGACCTAGCGAAAGGAACACAGTCGTTCAAGGTAGATCCAGGCCTAGAACACAAGTCTCCTTATCCAGTGCTCTTTCACTGTCATCATGATGTTCCTCTCTCCCCTGACTTGTCCTTCAATGATTTAGCAGGTGTCCCAAGCCCTCCTCTTGGTGCTGAGTCCCTGGACCTCCCTGGCCTGGTCTTCTTGATGCAGCCCCTCATAGCCCACCTGGCCTCCCTCAGTTCATCCTTCCCTGATCATTCTTTCTTGCCTTGTACTAATAAGGCCGTGCTAACATATGTCTGGCCTTTTTCTCCATCAAAAAGCCATATCCCCTTCCCTCAACCCCAGAACTAGGTTAGTTAATTTGCCTAATAGACATATCTGTCCATACACTAAGGAAAAAAAGCTATAGATGCTCTCCCCACTTGTAGGTAATATATGTAGTGTTTGAGACAGAGAAGACATTACAAAGGCATTGAGGCACCCCATGGAGGTGCCACCCTGCAAGTCTATGCCCAAGGCCAGTTATGACTACTAACCACATAGACCATGGAAATCCAACTGTTACCTTTAAGAATAAGTATTTCAACACAAGAAGATTCTGGCCTTTGGTAAACCAAGATCAATGTAACAATACAGTTGGCAGTTTACAAAGTAGCAAATAATAACTTCTATATAGTGAGCACCTGCCCCAGGCCAGACACTATCACTAATTAGTTAATTATTTAATTAATTAATTCAATATCTGTTCATGAATAACCAGCTACTTGCTAGGCACATTTTAAGGTCTGGAGAGAAGAGAAAGCATGATGTTTTCAAGATAATTCAATAAGATCAGAATATGCAGTTGTTTTCAGAAGTGAGTGGAAAGAGATGAGGCCTAAGGGGCAAACCAAAGGGCAAACAATGAAGGAGTCTTGGTGCCACACGGATTTTTGATATTGATCTTTAGAAAGAAAGAAAGAAAGAAAGAAAGAAAGAAAGAAAGAAAGAAAGAAAGAAAGAGAAAGGGCGGGAAGTCCTGTCGGACTCAGTCGGAAGGACGTGTGACTCTTGTTTCTCAGGGTTGTAAACTCAAGCCCCATACTGGGTGTAGAGATTGTTTAAAAATAAAATCTGTAAAAAAAAGAAAAAGAAAAGGAGGGCAGGAGCGAGGGAAGCCATGGAAGAGTTCTAACTGGGAAGAAATTTGCATTTGAGAAAAATTCTTCTGGCAGCAATATGGAGAATGGATGAGAGAGAAGCAAGATTAGAGAGAAGGTGATCAGTAAGTAATCCAGGAGTGAGATGAGAACAAGAACAGAGATGGGAAAAGAGAGAATCAGAAACATCTGAGAGAGTAGAAGTAGAATTAACAGTTCTTAGTAACTATTTGAATGAGGTGAGCTGGGAATGGAAATTGAAGGTGACTCCCATGTTTCCTGTTTGGATAGTTGGGTGAATGGAAGTACCATTGATGAAGATAAGAATAAACATCTTTCAGGAAGAAGTTAATGCTTTGATTTTGTCCATTGGATTTCAGATGTTGGTGGAATGTCTAACTGTCCAATAGGCAATTGGCTGTAGAGATCTGGAACTTTGAGGTATCAAGAACTGAAGATACAGATTTGGTAGTTTCAATGAATCAATCAGTAATCCTCACCAACAAATCTATAAAAGCCAGTATTATAAAAACCATATAAAAAGTGCATAGTGTACATCTATGGATTTTATCTGCCTAGAAACCCCTTTCTTACTCATCTAGTAACAGCCTCTCCCTTCTTTTAGGCAACTGCTCTTCCCCCACCGCAGGCATGTGGTTCAGGTGGAGCCAATGTGGTGCCCTGTGCTCTCCAGGGCCAGTGACCCAAACTGGGCCATTACAATATCTTATACTTTTGTCCACAGTGCTAGAGTGACCTGACCAGAGCCTCTTATCTAGGTTTTCCTGAATTGTAACTGGGATGAAGGGCCCCTTCCCTTGACAGCAAAGTTGCACGCATGTCAGCACATAACCGCTGGCATACAGCACAGACAGGCAGACCTGCAGTAGAGGGCCTCAGACTGGGGCCCATGAGAAGTAGAGAAGGCAACCCCAACTGCAATAAGACCTCAGTTCCCATTGTGCTCTGTTACACCCCTGCTTTTCCAGTTATATCAATAATAAATTCTTCCCAGGATCCAAGCTAGTAGCTGAGTTTCTGCCACTAGTAACCAGAAGTTCTGACTAATATAGAAATTGAGACTTAGATTGGCTAAATCACTTAACCAAGCCAGGTAGAAGGCAGAACTGAAATCAGACCCAGGGTCAGGGAAATCTGACCACTGCACCATGCTGCAGAGTACTGAGTTCTAAGGTGATGCCCACTTTTTGGCTGGAGACTCTCAGGCTATGTTACATGAATAAAAAATTAAAAATGAGTCAAGAGGGGCACCTGGGTGGCTCAGTTGGTTGGGCGTCCGACTTCAGCTCAGGTCATGATCTCACTGTCCATGAGTTCGAGCCCCACGTCGGGCTCTGTGCTGACAGCTCAGAGCCTGGAGCCTGCTTCCGATTCTGTGTCTCCCTCTCTCTGGCCCTCCCCCACTCACACTCTGTCTCACTCTCTCTCTCAAAAATAAATAAACATTTAAAAAAAAAAATGAGTCAAGAGCCAGGTTCAAATTCAGACAAGCTCAATCACTGCAGTATTAGGCAATCAATTAATCTCCTTGAGTTCCATTTGTAAAATGAAATAAATGTATGTCTTTCTCACTTCATAGGGATTTGGTTAATTAAGAGGCTAATATACATGGGGCAACTGGGTGGCTCAGTCAGTTAAGCATCTGACTCAGTTTCGGCTCAGGTCATGATCTTGCAGCTTCGTGGGTTTGAGCCCTGCATCAGGCTCTGTGTTGACAGTATGGAGCCTGCTTGGGATTCTCTCTCTCTCCCTCTCTCTCTGCCCCTGCCCCACTTGCACTGTCTCTGTCTCTTTCAAAAATAAATAAACTTAAAAAAAAGACACTAATACATGTGACAGCATTTTGAAAATAATAAAGAACGTATCCCATGGTAAGCGTTGCCAATCTCGATCAGTAATAGAAATGTGTATTAAATCCATTCTCTCTTTTGTTGCTTAAACCTACAATCTTAGGGGTGGGAAACAGAAATCCAGAATGTTATCTCATCCATGTTAATTTCCATCTGAATAAACAGTCACTTCTGTGTTATTGTTGTTACCAAACGTTTACTGAAAGCCAGACAGGGTCTGGGTGCCCTGCAAAATACAAAATCTAGAGAAATCTCTGGGAAAGGCAGGAAACCCAGAGCAATGGTTGGCATGGTACTTGGGAACAAGAAACCAAAGGTGTAGTTCCCAAGTTCCCTCATAATTAACATGGTAGTGTGTCTACATTCTGAGCCTGTTCTGTGCTGTCTTTTCCATTCCCTCCTCTCATGGGGCATTTTTAAGCTGGTAAGACAATTCAGTGTGCCTGTTTTAGGGGACAGAGCATGATGTTCTGTAATTAGGCTTGGTTCTGTTTATTGCATATACCACTTCATTTTGAAAACAGAACCCTGTCTTTTCCTTTGGGGTATTTTTTATGACATCATAAGGATGTCAGTGTTTTTCTTTGCTGCACAGGTGTACCATGCTTAGACAATAGGAGATTCTTTGTTCTGAAAATGTACATGTAAATCACATTTCATCAAAATCAAATTACATCCAAACTGCAATGGAATCCCTGTAGAAACTCATATGGGAGGGTAATGTTGTGTATGGGGAAGATTGGCAGTTGGGAGTCAGGAAATCAAGATTCAAGCATTAGTTCAATCATTTCCTATTTGTGTGACTCTTGGCGAATCATTTAACCTTTTTGTCCAGTAGTTTTCACATCTGTAAAATGAAGGTGATAGCAATTTTTTACCTAACTTATGGATTTTGGTGAGCATCCACTCAGATGTTTTTGAATTGGATAAAGACTAAATCCATATCAGGGTGCCTGGGTGGCTCAGTTGATTAAGCCCCCAACTTCGGCTCAGGTCATGATCTCATGGTTTGTGGGTTCAAGCCCCACATCAGACTCTGCTGACAGCTCAGAGCCTGGAGCCTGCTTCAGATTTTGTGTCTCCCTCTCTCTTTCTTCCCCTCCCCTGCTCGCATTCTGTCTCTCTCTCTCTCTCAAAAATAAATAAATATTAAAAAAATTTTTTAAAGATTAAATCCATATCTTCTGAGATTTCAAGCCCTATTCATAAAAATCCAATTACAAGAACTGGAAACAAGGAAAGGAAGGCAATGGATGTTAAAATGAAATCATCCTAGGCAACAGGCATATTGCTGTACATAGCCAGGGCTCAGTATTTCTTGAGTGAATATTTTAAAAAGTACAACTGCTTCAGCCATTTACTATCCTGTACACTGGAAACCACAAGTATCCCTACACCCAGGTGGCACTCACTTATTCTTACAGCAAAGGTCACCAGCAACCTAATAAAAAATAATTTATTGTCCGAGGCCACAGACGTACAAACCATTTGCATATCTTCATTCATTTACCTGAGGAGTCTTTTATGTTTCAAGACAGTTCTTAAAATGTGGTTCTCAAGAAAGCAGCATCACACCCACTCCAAAATTACATTTTTGAAAATGTAGAATCCTGGATCCCAGCCTAGATTTGGTGAATTAGGATATCTGGGGATGAAACTAGATAATTTGCATTCTAACAAACACACATACACACATACACACACGCACGCGCACATACACATAACTAACCTACTCCTACACTGTAATTCTAAAATTTGAGAATGACTTTCAGGTTTCCAAGAATAAGAAAAACTGTATCTTTGGGAAAATATGGCCCAGTAGAAATGCCTTCAATCTCCTGTGGCTTTTTCACACTAAATGTAATAAACACTTCCAGTGAGTCTTGGAAATTCATCATGCTATAAACAGTTAACTAAAATTGTATTAAACCTATAAAAAATCAGTTCCTGAAATTCCAATGTTATATAATTACACATATGCATTGTGAAATGTAATACAAATGTCACATGTTATGTAGCTAATCATCCACTGGTTTTAGTTTTTAATCTTTGGATTATTCTTAATATCTGGTTCTCTTAAAATGGGGCAAGAGCAAGGACATGGTAAACTGGAATACCCATCTTCTGAACAATGGGAAGGTCAGGAACTACATGACTGTAGGAACCAGGCGTCTAGGGATTGGGCAGTAAGTTGGGATAGTGATTGTCAAAACCTGCAAAGCATCTGAGATTTTGCCCTACTTGCATGCTAGCAAGTAAGCCTGCCACAGTTTTATTGTTACTGCTAGAAGATACACAATTACTGGATCAGAGAAAAGACTTTATTACTCAACCATAGCAAGCAGCATGAGCTTCATATCTGCAACCATTTCCCTTGCCTCTCAGGCCCCACAGAGGCAAAGTGGAAGTGGCCAGGTGGACGCTGAGCAAACTGTGGGTTTGTATCACAGCTGAGCAACCCCAGGCTTAGGAAGCCCAAATCTTATAATGGGTTGCAACCAACCTGCCAACCTTCGCTCCAGTAAGAGACGTTATCTTTGAGGGGAAACACTATTTTCCAAGACTGTTCACTATAAAACATTCTACTTTTTATTGTTTTTTTATTTTAATTCCAGTATAGTTAACATACAGAATTCTATTAGTTTCAGGTGTACAATACAGTGATTCAACAATTCTATATATTACCCAGTGCTCATCAAGGTAAGTGTACTCTTAATCCTCTTCACCTATTTCACTCCTCCCCCTCCCCACCCACCTCCCCTCTGGCAACCATCAGTTTGTTCTCTGTAGTTAAGAGTCTGTTTCTTGGTTTGCCTCTCTCCCTCTCTCTTGTTTCCTTTGTTTAGTTTCTTAAATTCCACACACAAGTGAAATCATACAGTATTTGTCTAACTTATTTCACTTAGCATTATACTCTAGCTCCATCCATGTCCTTGAAAATGGCAAGATTTCTTTCTTTTGTTATGGCTGAATAATATTCCAGTGTGTGTGTGTGTGTGTGTGTGTGTGTGTGTGTGTGTGTGTGAAAGAGAGCGAGAGAGAGAGAATATCACCTTTTCTTTTTTTTTAATTTTTATTTAACTTATTTTTTTAGTTTACAACCAAGTTAGTTAGCATATAGTGCAACAATGATTTCAGGGGTAGATTCCTTAATGTCCCTTACCCATTAAGCCCACCCCCCCCCCCCACAATCCCTCCAATAACCCTCTGTTGGTTCTTCATATTTAAAAGGTTCTTATGTTTTTGTTCCCCTCCCTGTTTTTTATTATTTTTGCTTCCCTTCCCTTATGTTCATCTGTTCTGTGTCTTAAAGTCCTCATATGAGTGAAGTCATATGATATTTGTCTTTCTCTGACTAATTTCGCTTAGCATAATACTCTCTAGTTCCATCCACATAGTTGCAAATGGAAAGATTTCATTCTTTTTGATTGCCGAGTAATACTCCATTTTGTGTGTGTGTGTGTGTGTGTGTGTGTGTGTATACATACGTATATATATATATACGTGTGTATACACACACATATATGTGTGTATATATACGTATATATATATCACATCTTCTTTATCCATTCATCCATCGATGGACATTTGCGCTCTTTCCATACGTTGGCTATTGTTGATAGTACTGCTATAAACATTGGGGTGCATGTGCCCCTTCGAAACAGCATACCTGTATCCCCTGGATAAATACCTAGTAGTGCAATTGCTGGGTTGGAGGGTAGTTCTATTTTTAATTTTTTGAGGAAACTCCATACTGTTTTCCAGAGCAGCTGCACCAGTCTGCATTCCCACCAGCAGTGAATATCACCTTTTCTTTATGCATTCATCTATTAATGGACCCTTGGATTGCTTCCACAAATTGGTTATTGTTAACTCACGCTGCAATAAACACAGGAGTGCATATATCCTTTAAAATTAGTATTTTCATATTCTTCAGGTAAATACCCAGTAGCACAATTACTGGATCATAGGGTAGTTCTGTAGGAGGTTTTGAGGAACCTCCCTTCTGTTCTCCTCAGTGGTTGCACCAGTTTGCATTCCCACCAACAGTGCATGAAGGTTCTTTTTTCTCCACATCCTTACCAACACTTTTATGTTTTTTTATTTTAGCCATTCTGATAGGTGTGAGGTGATATCGTATTGTGGTTTTGATTTACATTTCCCTGAGGATGAGTGATGTTGAGCATCTTTTCATGTGTCTGTTGGCCATCTGTAGGTCTTCTTTGGAGAAATGTCTGTTCATGTCTTCTGCCTATTTTTTAATTGGATTATTTTTTAATTTTTGGTGTTGAATTGTATAAGTTCTTTATATATTTTGTATACTAACCCTTTATCAGATATATCATTTGCAAATATCTTCTCCCATTCAGTAGGCTGTCTTTTTGTTTTGTTGATTGTTTCCATCACCATGCAGAAGCTTTTTATTTTGATGTAGTCCCAATAGTTTACTTTTGCTTTTGCTTTCCTAGACTCAGGAGACATACCTAGAAAAATGTTGCTATGGCTGATGTCAGAAACATTACCGCCTGTGCTCTCTTCTAAGATATTTGTTGTTTCAGGTCTCACATTTGGGTCTTTAATTCATTTTGAGTTTATTTTTGTGTGTGGTGTAAGAAAGTGGTCCAATTTCAATCTTTTGCAGTTTTCCCAACACAATTTGTTGAAGAGACTGTCTTTTTCCCATTGCATATTCTTGCCTCTTTTGTTGAAGATTAATTGACTATTTAATCATGGGTTTGTTTCTGAGCTTTCTATCCTCTTCTATTTTTTTTTTAAATATTTATTCATTTTTTGAGAGAGAAAGAGAGTGCACAAGCAGAGAAGGAGCAGAGAAAGGGAGACAATGGATCCGAAGCAGGCTCTGTGCTGTCAGCACATTACCCCAGTGCAGGGCTTGAACTCACAAACCGAAACTATAAGATCATAACCTCAACTGAAGTCAGAGGCTTAACCAGCTGAACCACCCAGGTGCCTGCTCTCCTCTTCTATTGATCCATGTGTCCATTTTTTTGTGCCAAGAACATAATATTTTGATTACTACAGCTTTGTAGTATAACTCAAAGTCTGGAATTGTGATACCTCCAGCTTTGTTTTTTTTTTGTTTTTTTTTTTGTTGTTTTTTTTTTGTTTTTCAAGATTATTTTGGCTATTCAGGGTCTTTTGTGGTTCCATACAATTTTAGGATTGTTTTTCCAGTTCTATGACAAATTCTGTTGGTCTTTTTTTTTAATTTTTTTAATGTTTTATTTATTCTTGAGAGAGAGAGAGAGAGAGAGAGAGAGAGAGACAGAGCATGAGCGAGGGAGGGGCAGAGGGAGAAAGGGACACAGAATCCAAAGCAGACTCCAGGTTCTGAGCTGTCAACACAGAGCCCCATGTGGAGCTCAAACTCAAGAGCCATGAGATCATGACCTGAGCTGAAGTCAGACACTCAACCAACTGAGCCACCCAGGAGCCCCCTGTTGGTCTCTTTTTTTATGTTTTATTTTTTATATTTGAGAGACAGAGAGACTGAGTGCGAGAAGGAGAGGGGCAGAAAGACAGAGATAGAATCCAAAGCAGGCTCCAGGCTCCAAGCTCTCAGCATAGAGCCCAACGTGAGGCTTGAACTCATGAACCATGAGATCACGACCTGAGCCTAAGTCGGACACTTAACTGACTGAGCCACCCAGGCGCCCCAATTCTGTTAGTCGTTTGATAGGGATTGCATTAAATATGTAGATTGCTTTGAGTAGTATGGACATTTTAACAATATGTGTTTTTCTAATCCATGAGTAGGAATATCTTTCCATTTGTTTGTGTCATCTTAGATTTCTTTCATCAATGTTTTATAGTTTTCATAACCTCCTTGGTTAAGTTTATTCCCAGGTATTTTATTATTTTTGCTGCAATTATAAATGAGATTGTCTCCTTAATTTCTCTTCCTGCTGCTTCATCAGCCCATTGTATCATTCATTTGCACAAAAGAGGATTTAGTGAGAGAAAAATCCCAACTCCACTCCCTCCTCCAAGAAAAGCATAAGCAGAGCATGCAGCCTGGTAAACAGTAGGTATTCAGTAAATGTCTATTCCTTTCCCCAGTCTCCCTATACATATCTTCCACATAATCTTGGTACTTATTTACTCTTTTCTTTGACATCTTCTCTTATGTTCCTCATTTTCAACTTTATAAAAAAATGTTGAAGCTAATAGTATGAGTCACAAAGGAATTGTCCTCAGTGGTCTTACCTACAACTTCCCCAAATGTCCAAAGGACTTTTTTGGACCTTTTGTCCTGAAGTTTGACTTTGTGTTTCTATGCCTGTGTGATGACACTAGGTGGTGCTGATGGCTTTATCCAAGCTGGGACACTTTTTCCAATGAAATAAAAGGCTAGCTTACTCATTTTGAATGGATGTTTTTATACATGTAAATCCAAAGGAGCAAATCTCAATTATTAATAATAACTAGTATTATTATTAATAACTATACTTATTAAAAGTATAATGGGAAAATATTGCTTTAAGTTAAGAATGATCATGGGCCTTTTTCTTCCCAAATTATTTATTACCTATTTTACCAAGGACAGAATTCAGCTATAATTGCAGAAGCAGTCATGTTACATTTATTTTCAAGAAAAACTGTAGACTGAAATCTTCTAAACTAGAAACTCACCAGTCTTGAGGAGTGACAATGTGGAGACGTGCTTTGTAGAGCAAGGCAGAATTTTTCTTCCAGATCCAGACATGTTCAGGCAAGAACATAAGACTACAGCCAGATGCAAAGGGGAAAAATTTCCTCTGCTGGTCCAGATCAACAAACAACTAAATCCCTAAACTAAAAGACTCCTTTACCAATGTTTAATATGTTTAATATGATCAGAAACTCAACTCAAGGGAAAAAGAAAGTCTGGTCTGAGATAACTGTTTATAGACTATAAACTCACAACCAGCATGTAATCCAGTACCAATACAAAACACAAAAGAAGATTCATGTGACTCACACTTCCTTTGAATTGGATTACAGGAGAAAAACAGTTCTAATTTGTAAATGCTAAAATCTCTTACTTTTAAATAACTCACTGATTTTACAACTAAACACACATGCCAGCTTTTACTGTCTTTATCCTCTATGGATACTGGTGCAGGGTCAGGCAGCATCCTTGAAAGTAAGGTCAAAATAAAAACTATTCCAAATCTTAGTTACACTTCCACCTGGTGGAAATTCCACACCAGGCTTTAGATCTTCATTATACATCTCATGAAACTGTCTTCGTGAATGGCTGCACCTGGAAGTCTGACACCTGGAGAATTTTTTTTTTTTTTTTGTAGACTAGATTATTTTTAAGTACAGATAACTTTAGATTTTAAGTAAACATATCCACTCAGAGCTGCCAAAGGTCTCATTGTTATCAGTAAAATGGGAAATTTAACAATAAATTAGGAAAAAATAAATATACAGGTAGATATTTATTAGTACATATTAGTTCTTGAGCAGGTAGTAGATTCTATGTCCATTATACTATTAAAAGCATAAATAAACAACTATAATAGTAGTGAGCACTGTACAATGTATACAATTGTCAAATCACTATGTTATACACCTGAAACTAATATAACATTGTGTGTCAACTATATATCAATAATTTTTTTAATTGAAATCAATAAAAGATCCATTCAAGAAACAATGACAATAGTATTTTATGAGCCAAGGACAATGATTAATCCAATTCTGTTCACTTAAATAAATAAGTCAAAGGCAACATAACTTATTGTACATCAGTGTTGACTCCATGCCTTGCCCTTTGCATTGCCAGCTCTTCAGCTCAGTCCTAGATGATAACCTGAGCAAAGATATCTCAGAATCAAGATATCTAGTCTTCTACCTTGGTGTGAACATGAGTGAGTATCATGCTGATGATCTCATAGGGCTTCAAGCCAGAGCAAGGGGACAGGTACTTCCTTTCTGAGGAATTAAGATGTGCATAGGTCAGAAGAAACATTGGAATTTTCCTTGAAGAACACTGAGTCTAAAGTCAAAAGCTTTGAAAGCAGCCCATTAAGCAAGGGAGCTAGACAAAGGTCAGGTGTACCAGCATGGGGTCAGGACAGAAAGGACAGACACAGGGCACCCTTCTCTATCTGAGATCCTTTACAGCCAGACCCAATGTGTGCAATGACAAAAACTTGGAACCAAGCTACAGGGAGACACAGCTCAGAAGATGAAAAAAAAGGCTCTGGTTTTGCTCAAGGTTCACAAACATTTTCTACATCAGTTCTTGATATTAAAGATCTTCTTAAAACTAAGGAGCATGCCTTTCAGTAAGCCCAGAATGCTAAATACAAGTCAATGCCTTTGATTCCTTATTAGGAGCATACAACTATTTACTCACCAAACGTTTACCTACATTGTTCTTGGAACTCTTTTAGGCATCAGGGTCACTGTAAGGAAGAGTAGGAGACCCAGAAGTTAAACAGCAATAGACAGAATGGGCTCTGAATGTGACTTTCATATCCCTGGTAAGTGGCCTTCCTATGGACATCTTCCTCACTCTCCTTAACTCATGTGTCTACTGAATTGGAAGTCCTGGTTAACTTAGGTTCTAATTCATTTATACTTCCTGTACTATACTTGTCCCAAATGTAAAAGCCTTAAAAACTCCTATTTTCATTACACTGTCCTCTCACCAGCAGGGTACCTGATCTCCTTCCCAAGACTCTAAAATGCTACAGATGCTAATGATGATACCAAATCCAAAACAAACACATTAGCAAGTCCCTGGAAGTGTGTAGAGCAGTGAACACAAACAGGGACTTTCCACTTTGTCAAGTAAATGCATCATAGACCTTAGCCCAGGCAGTTACCAGGTTAGGCATAAATTCTTTGATGGGCTATTAAAGGGAAGCAAATAAACTGGAGGCAATTCAAAGGCAGGGACTATGTTCTCAACTTCTTTGTAATTCCCTACCTAACCTAGCACAATGCTTGGTTGACAGTTGTTTCTTGATTAACAATTAGTTTTTGTTGATTTATCCCTTTTACGTGCTTTTCAAACAAAAAATAGGACAGTGTCACGAGGGTTACATGAGCAACAATATTCTTGACACACTTTCCTGGAACATAAAATTCACTCAAAGATATAGAGGCATAACACATTACACTGTATTTTTTTAATAGAGTGCAAAAATCTACATGAATGTTTAAGATAAAATATGAAAATCAAAGACAACTCACACTTGCAGCTGGGCATTTAAAGACATACTCTCAGACCTCAGGAGATGCACACTCACTATTTTTAGTGGAGAAGCCTGCAGCCTGGTTACACATACACACACACAAACACACACATACACACACACAAACACACACATACACACACACAATTTCCTTCCTCCCTCTTCCCCAAAACTTACAGATTTTCTATAATTCCACTTTTAGGAATTTATGTTAATAAATTAAAATACCTATAATGAGTGCAAATATATATGTAAATATATGAGTGCAGCTATTCCTCTAGGACTGTTTTTATTTTTTTTATTTTTTTAATATGAAATTTATTGCCAAATTGGTTTCCATACAACACCCAGTGCTCATCTCAAAAGGTGTCCTCCTCAATACCCATCACCCACCCTCCCCTCCCTCCCACCCCCCATCAACCCTCAGATTGTTCTCAGTTTTTAAGAGTCTCTTATGCTTTGGCTCTCTCCCTCTCTAACCTCTTTTTTTTTTCTTCCCCTCCCCCATGGACTTCTGTTAAGTTTCTCAGGATCCACATAAGACTGAAAACATATGGTATCTGTCTTTTTCTGCCTGACTTATTTCACTTAGCATAACACTCTCCAGTTCCATCCACGTTGCTACAAAAGGCCATATTTCATTCTTTCTCATTGCCACATAGTATTCCATTGTGTATATAAACCACAATTTCTCTATCCATTCGTCAGTTGATGGACATTTAGGCTCTTTCCATAATTTGGCTATTGTTCAAAGTGCTGCTATAAACATTGGCGTACAAGTGCCCCTATGCATCAGCACTCCTGTATCCCTTGGGTATATTCCTAGCAGTGCTATTGCTGGGTCATAGGGTAGGTCTATTTTTAATTTTTTTGAGGAACCTCCACACTGTTTTCCAGAGCGGCTGCACCAGTTTGCATTCCCACCAACAGTGCAAGAGGGTTCCCGTTTCTCCACACCCTCTCCAACATCTATAGTCTCTAGGACTGTTTTTAAAATAATGAAAATTATGAAATGGGTGGCTTAGTCGGTGAAGCAACCCATTTTGGCTCAGGTCATGATCTTGTGGCTTGTGAGTTCTAGATTTTACTGTAACTTAATTGCCTGTTTATTTCTCTAAAGCTCAACTATAAGTACCATGAGAGTAAATGTGGAGTATATCTTGTTCACAAAGGTATTCCCAGCTTCTTAAAAGAAAACACTTTTTGAAAGACGGAACTTATTTTGAATGACTGAATCAAGACCACAGGAGGAGAATTTGACTTTACAGAGAGAAAAGCAAGCAGTCATATAAACTAAAAACACCTCTTCCTTAGAGAATGGAGGAAGAGATAATAAGAGTATGTGTCTTGTTTTTGTTAGTTCTTGATAAAAAATATTAGATTTAGGGGTGCCTGGGGGTGCCTAGGTGGTTTAGTCAGTTAAGTATCCGACTTCGGCTCAGGTCATGATCTTGAGGTTCATGAGTTCAAGCCCTGCATCGTGCTCTATGCTGACAGCTCAGAGCCTGCAGCCTGCTTCAGATTCCGTGTCTCCTCTCTCTGCCCCTCCCCTGCTCATGTGCTCGCTCTCTCGCTCTCTCTGTCTCTCTCAAAAATAAAAAAAAAAATTCAAATGTGTTAATAAAAAAAGATTTAGGGGCACCTAGGGGGCTATAGGTTAAGCATCTGACTCTTGATTTCAACTCAGGTCATGATCTCATGGTTTGTGAGCTCAAGCCCCATGTTGGGATCTGCACTGACAGCATGGATCCTGCTTGGGATTCTGTCTCTCCCTTTCTCTCTCTGCCCCTCCCCCCTCGTGGGTGCATTCTCTCTCTCTTTCTCAAATAAATAAACATTTTTTAAAAAGAAAATATTACATTTAATCATATGAGATAGCTATTATTTGATAATTTCTTTTACCTACAAAATGACAATTTCATATAGGTCAACTTAATACAATCTTGTGGTATCAAACCTGGAGAAACCAGTTTCCTGATACCAAAGATCAAAGGTTGGAGCCAGGTCCCTGAACTTTAATTTCTTTCAGTGGCCTTTAATCTGTTAATTTTGATAAATGAGTCAAGAATATATCTCCATGCATAAGATATGACTGAAGCAATTGAAGTTGAACCACTTTTGCACAAGACATGTTCTATCCAGGTATACCCCTACCACCTCCTCTGGTCTCATACACCTGTCCTGCCCATATATTTATGCTACCAGTCTAGCACCTTCAAAAAATTTGAGTTTGGGACCCTCACTTAGGAGCCATACCTGTTTTTTCTTGCCCCAGGTCAAACTCAAGACTATTGTTTCTGGTTTCCCTGTGCACAGCCAGAGAGTAAGCCTGGCAGTTTTCTCTAAAAGACCATCATTCATTCTTGTTAGTATCTGAGAAAGGAACATCTTTAGGATCAGGGACAATGACTGCTTAACATATAAAATGTTCACAGAATCTTCATATCCCACGTGGTGTTTAATAGTTAGTTTTAAAGATACAGTGACAGAAATATAAAAATTTAGTTCCCTTGTGTGAACAGATGAGTTCAGATTCTGTGTCTTCTTTAGTAAAGGTTGCTATTCCCCTACCATATATTCAAAAAATGTAGAGGGAATTAAGATAGGCTTTACTTCATATTTTGCCTGTAACAAAACCACTATACTGGATGAAAACTAGAATTGTCATTTATTTCCTAGGAAGCAAATAAATTTTATAAAGCTAGGCATTAGTCCTGAATTTTCCTTATATCATCTCTTATTGTTAATGTGGTTGATCTCTTTTCATGCAAGTAGGCTGTATGTATATATTACAACATAAACTAGAACACTCGTGGAAAAATGACTAATGTCAGCTAATAACCAAGCTGGATCATTTATGTTCCAAATGTTCTTCTTCATCCACCCACAGTTTTTTCACCTGAAATCTCCAGATATAATCTTCCTTATAAGAGAATATTCATGCTAAATTGACATAATTCCAACACTATTGATTGGTTTGGACAATGTAGTGGAGTAAAACCCAGTCATTTGGGGTTGTTTAATGAAACAACTGATTGACTAAACTGTTTACTTTCCACCTGTGATGTTAGTTTAATGTGAATGCAACATTATTATAGCATCAGGTCAAGCGTAGAAAAAAATCAATCCTACTGTAAGGAGTGGACAATTTTCACTCTTCAGGATAGATAACTATTATAAAAACTTCCCCTTACAGTCTAGGCAATTTGAGACATTGTGATAAATTAACAGCTATAATATTCAGCCCAGAATAGTATTTTGTGAAGCAGGGCTCTTTCTGGTCTTGTTCACTCTTATTTGTTTAGTGTCTACATTGTAAGCATTCAGAAAATATTTGTGGGAGGAGTTAATGAAAAAAAATTACTGGGGGCCTGGCCAGCTCAGTTGGTAGACCATGAAATTCAACCTGAGGCTCATGAGCTCAAACCCCACTTTGGGTGTGGAGCCTACTTAAAAAAAAAAATCATCAATTGCCTATCCATCCATAGAAAACATTTTGTCAATAAAAAATCTGATCAGTCAAATTTGATGTCTCAAGACCTCCAAACATAAAGACTCCTAAATAATTGTAGAACTGAAAAAAGTACTGTGGGCCCCAGTACTGATTTGGGTTTGAGACAGTGGTTTCCAAACAAACATGCACTGATATCATCTAGAGGACTGATTAAAATCAGACTGCTGGGCCCCAACCCTAGAGTTTCTGCTCAGTAAATCTATCCAGGGCCTGAGAATCTGCATTAATAACAAGTTTCTACGTGAAGCTGATGCTGCTGGTCTAGAGACCACATTTTGAGAATCATGAATTAAGAGAAATAGACTACAGTTGACCCTTGAACAATACCAGGATTAGAAGCATCAACCCCCCACCCCCATGAAGTCAAAAATCCATGTATAATGTTTGACTCTTCAAAAACTTAACTACTGGGGTGCCTGGGTGGCTTGGGCAGTTGAGCAGCTAACTCTTGATTTTGGCTCAGGTTGTGATCTCATGGTTCATGGGTTGGAGCCCTGCATCAGGCTCTGCGCTAATAGGGTGGAGCCTGCTTGGGATTCCCTCTCTCCCTTTCTCTCTGCCCCTCCCCTCTTGCTCATGCGTGTACACACACACACACACACTCTCCTTCTCTCAAAATAAATAAACTTAAAAAAAACCATTTAACTACTAATAGCCTACTGCTGACAGAAAGCTTTACCAATAATATAGTCAACTAACACATATTATATGTTATATGTATTACATACTTTATTCTTAAAATAATACCTAACTTTTCCTTAATTTTTATGGTATTTCTAGGCTATTTCATCTACAAGTTTTTTCAAATTGTTGAAAGTCTCCAAAAATTTTTCAAATATATTTGTTGGAAAAAATCCTCATATAAGTGGACCCGCATAGTTCAAACCTGTGTTGTTCAAGGGTCAACTATATTTGGTAAGAACAGCCTTTTATTTTGTTGACTAATACACTTCCTGCAAAAGTCATGTTTACAAGCAGATTTCTTGCACATGTAACACAATCTTATCAGTTCTCTGGTATTCATATTGTCTCTATTTTCCTGTATGGTATCCAACAGTAAGTCTTTCTAGTTCAGTTAGAACCTGTCAATTCACTAGCAAGAAAAATTTCTGCAAGCACACCATCCTTCTTGATATTACAAAACTGTCCAAACAAAATTTGCTTTGCTAGGTAGGCATTATTTCTTAGACTAAGTTTAACTGTTATCCACATTATAAGACACTCCTTAGATAACACATGTCATTAAAGGCATTAACAAACTATAGCTACTCTTCATCAGACTGAGGTATGGCAGGTGCATTGATGGTAAAATACCTCCAAATGGTAACAAGCCTTATGGACAAAGTTTCGGCAGATTGGTAAAAACTGTATGTACAGTAATATTGATAATGTTTCTAGCTTCATCTCCGGGGCCTAGCCAGTATAACATACCTATCTTTGTTAAGAATTTTGCAGGTACTTCATAAAGGCTAAATAATACTCATCTTTCAGGAAAAACATAATCTCTTCCAGGTTTTAGAGGTATGAATCTATTAATGTTTTTTTAACAAAAGAAGTATTAAAAAGAGAGTAGGCTCCTTAGCTGCTTTAGTGGGAAGTTTAATAAATAATTAAAAAACAATAGCCCAGCACATTTACTGGCCCACACCTTTCTCCTCACAATATTATGTGGAAGGGCCACCACGCCAGCACATGCTCAGGAGCATCCTCTCTCCCACCCAGGGGAAGTGCTAAGCAAGAAATGATTTACTTCAAATGCTGCCAAGGTTGAGTATCTAAAGACTGGTTTGAGTTGCACATCCAGCAAGGAAGCAGGTTTGGGGCAAGTGCAAGCATCTGAGGACAGGAAGGCTTTTTGACAGTCCCTGGTTGGAGTTTTCTCAAAAAGATTTGCAAGATGCCAAGTAAATCGTGAGGCTTCTTGCCTCACCTCCTTTTATGTCCCTCCTTGAACGTTCTTGTATAAACTTGTCCTCAGGATGTCTTTCCGCCTCTTATAAACTCCCACCTCTGGGTAGCCTTGGCACCTCTACCTTACCCTGAGGCCCTTCGATTACTTGCCCATTTCACATTTCTATGCTTAAAAACTTCCCTTCAAGGTAGGAACACAATATACACCACACTCTCCTTTCTGGGTCAGGCAGACCGGGTAGTCATTTCTTAACCAAGCAGCCTTTCATGCAAGCTGTAATCCTTTGTCTCAGAAGATGCTCCTTCTCTCTAGAAATAAGAAAATAAACTACCTTGACAAATAATTACCCAGCAAGGGCTGTATGAGAGACCCCACCTTTTAAAGAACCATTTCCCAGACCATTTTGATTGAGAGCAAAGTCGGAACTGAATCCAGAGGGGAAAAAGCAGCCAGCAACCATGATGCATGTTGTACCTCTCCAGGTGCTCCTGGCTACCAAAATCTGTCTTGGTGTACTTGGAGTGTTATAACAAAATACTATAACTGGGCGGCTTAAACAAAACAAGTTTATTTTTCATGTTCTGCAAAATGGATAGGTTGAGGTTTTCCAAACTTTCAAGTTCTGGTCCTGGAATTGTTTAAAAATTCATTCTTCAACTCATTTTTCTCTTCTCATATTTTACTATAAGCAGTTAGGAAGAACCAAGCCACTCTTCCAATGCTTCGCTTAGAAATCTCCTCAGCTAAAAATCCAGTTCATTGCTTGCAACTTCTACCTTCCTTGCAACCGTAGAACATGAACACAATTCAGCCAAGTTCTTTGCTACTTTATAGCAAGGACTGCCTTTCCTCTAGTTCCTGATAACATGTTACTCATTTCCACCTGACACTCCACCAGAACCACCCTTAATGTCCTTATTTCTACCAACATTACACTCATGATTATTTATGGATTCTCTAAGAAGACGGAAGCTTTCTCTCTAGCTCGACTCCTTTCTTTCTGAGCTCTCAGCAGAATTTTCCTTAATGTCCCTATTTCTCACATGCACCTCAAAACCCTTCCAGTCTCTACTTGTTACACCTCCCAAAGCCACTTCCACATGTTTAGGTATTTGTTACAGCAGTATCCCACTTCTCCCCCAAGCACCTCTTACCTCCAGCACCACTTCTCCCTCCAAGCAAAGTCCCATCAACTAGATTGGCATTTCACACTTTCCTTTGTTCCTCTTTCCACAGGTCCAAAATAACAAAAGTTTCTCATTTACCACATGGAATCACATTTGTCCTTCCCTTATCCAACCAAGATTCTCTTGACTGCGTTTATCTTAACTCTTTAGCTTAAATTTTAGCTTATATTGGCTCATAGTTTTTCAGAGCCTATTATGTGCCAGGCACTGTTCTAGTTGCTGAGGATACAATAGAGAACACAACAGACAAGAACCCTGTTCTCATGGGGAAGACAGACAATAAGTAAATACGTTTAAATACATATGTGATTTCAAACAGTGATAATTGCCATGAAGAAAAACAAAGCAGGGTAGGAGAGTCATAGAGAAGAAAGACCTCTCTGAGACACATATTTGACCAGATGTTATTTAAAGCCATGACTCTGGATGAGATCACCTCAGGAGAAGAGCAAATAAAGAAGAAAAAGCTGAAGACTCAGCTCTGGGGTATTTTACCCTTTCAATTTCAGTAAGAATAGAAAGACCCAGTAAAGGCGACTGAGAAGGAAGCAGCTGGTGAGATAAGAAGAAAACTAAGAAAATAACAGGTTCTGGAAGCCAACAACAACACAAAAGCGATTCAAGTAAGAGGGAGTAATCAACTGTGTCACATACTGCTAAGAGATTGAGTAAGATGAAGATTAAGAATTGTTTATTGAACTTGGCAAGAAAGAGATCTTTACCAACCTTAAGATTGGTTTTAGTAGAATCAGAGACAAGAGCCTGACCAGAGTGTATTCCAGAAATAATGGGAGGTGAGAGAGTGATTACAGACAATTCTTTCAAGAGAACTGTTATGAAGGAAAACAGAAATGGTGGGGGATATGAATGTGAGGTCACGAGAGACCCTCTCCAGATGGAGTCATATTACAGCATGAGGTTGGGATGATGAGTAAAGAGGAGAAAACAGATGATGCAGAAGAGAAAGGGGATGATTGCAAAAGCAAAGTCTTTGAGTAGAAGAGGGGCCACGACCCAGTGCAACTAGAGCTAGAAGCTGGAACAGTTTCCATGTTGCAACAAGAAAAAAAGCAGTATGTGTACAGATGCACAGTAACCAGTAGATTCGTTGGTCAGAAGGTGAAGTTGTTCTCTTGTAACTGTTCCTGTTTTCTCAATTAGATGCAAAATCATCAGTTGAATGTGAAGATAAAGGAAGGGTAGTTACAGGGTTGAGAAATAAGGTTGCTGCCCTGCCATGAAAGGATCACTTAGAACATGTGGTCAGGGGCACCTAGATGGCTCAGTCGGTTAAGCAGCCAACTCTTGATTTCAGCTCAGGTCGTGCTCTCACGGTTTGTGAGTTAGAGCCCCACATCAGGCTCTGTGCTGGCAGTACAGAGCCTGCTCGGGATTCTCTGTCTCCCTCTCTCTCTGCCTCTCTCTCTCTCTGTCTCTCTCTCAATCTCTCTTTCAAAAATAAATAAATACACATTAAAAAAATAAAAACATGTGGTCATACTTTTAAAGTGGGACCACTCAGCACAGCTGGATGTTTTCCTCCAGCTACATTAAGCAAATTTCAGATTAAGAACTTTTGCTCTGCACCCTCTCTCTGAGTGACTTCATCCAAATCCATGACTTAGCCAAAATTTATGTCTCACGATTCCCAGATCTATGTGTGCAGCCCAAACTTCTTCTTGGAACTCCAAATTCATAATGTCTGCTACATTTGTCACCTTAAAATCTCCTATCTCTTAAACTCAACATATCCAATACTAACATAGTATTTTAAAAACGAATCCTCTAGTCCTTAGCTCTGCTAATGACCTAACATCCTGAAAGTCCTGTTACATTTCTTCCCTGCACACTCCACTCCTTGACCTCCAAATAACCAGACTCTTATGGATCCTAACTTCTTCATATCTTGCATAGTTGTTCCCTCTAATTTCACTGCCATTTGCCTAAAATCAGTCTTTCATCACTTTTACCTGAGTTCCTACAATAATCTCCTGTCTTTTTGATGTCAGTCTATCCCTACTTCAATCTATCTGCTGCACTGCTTCTAGGCTTCTCTTTGGAAGATGCAAATCTCATCACTTCACTTCCCTACTTAAACTATTTCACAAGTTCTCTATGTCACTTAAAGAGTAAAATTCACTTCAAGGTGTGATATTGACTATCCTGTGCCTCATGGCCTTTTCTTTCAGTTCCAATTCCTTGCAGTTTGCCAAACCTCATGTTGTGTCACATTTATGTACCTTTAAACATATCCCTCATTTGAAAAATCTTCTCTTCCTCTTCTATTACAACTAAGTGCTGGACCTTCCTGTAAACATTATCCTAACATCTCCCACAGCAAATCTCTTATGTACTTGCAAAGTACCCTAACTACACTACACTTATACTCACTTATCACACAGCCCTCACTTGACCCCACACCACTTCCAACTACCCACCCCCATCTCTCTGCTCTCCTCTATAGCAAGTCCCCCACAAAAAAACTGTCCATACCCACTGTCATCCCATCCTCTCCTCCCTTTTCTCTGGAACACATTAAGTTGTTTTTTCATCTTGACATTTCTAGCAAAATAACTCTTGACAAAGTCACAAATGTCTTCAACATGGCCATGAATAATGGTCAACCCTTAGTCTTCATCTTACTGATCTAGCACAGTTGCAGCATTTGATACAATTGATTACTCCTTCTCTCTTGGAAGACTTTCCTCTCTTGGCTTCTAGTCGGCGCCTTGTTCTCCTCCTATCTCACTGGCAGCTACTACTTCATCCCCTTTGCTGCTTCTCCTCTTCAGTCTGATCTCTAAAACCTGGAGTGCTCTTTTCTATGCTCCACTGACTCACTCTCTAGGTGATGTTATCAATTTCATAGCTTTAAATAACATCTGTAAGGAGAGCAGTGCCCAAATATGAATCCCAAACCAAACATCTACACTGAACTAGACTAGAATACCCAACTAACGACTTAACACATGCACTTGAATGTCTAGTAGGCAGCCTACCAAACTCCTTCAGCAATCTTCCCTTTTCAGTAAATAACAATTTCATTCTTCCAGTTGCCCAAGCCAAAAACCTTGGAGTCATCCATGACTCCTCTTTCTCTCACAGCTCACCTTCAATCCACTGGCCAATCTTGTAAGATCTGCCTTCAAAATATATCCACAATCCAATCACTTCTTACTCATCATCCTGGTCAGTCCCATTCTGTCTCACTCAAATTGTGTAACAGCCTCAACTGGTCTCCCAGCTTCCATCTTGTCTCCTTTCAAACAACAGCCAGAGTGTTTGAAACAAGTGTACCATGTCTCTTCTCTGTTCAGAATCCCCAAGTTTTTCCCATATCAGAGGCATTACAATGTTTTATAAGACCCTACATAATCTAGCCCCCCAACTCCCTCCCTAAACTCACCTTCAACAACTCACCCCAGGATTCTACTCCAACTACACTGGCCAAGCATGGTCCTGGTCCTGCCTCAGGTCCTCAACACCTGATCCTCTGTCGGGTATGTTCTTCCTGGGGATATCCACATGCTCACTCCCTCATTTCCTTCACATCTCTGCCACCCTCTCAGAGAGGCCCTGTCTGACTATTTTCAATTAAACTTGTCACTGTCTCTTATATTGTGTTTATTGCTTTATCTTCTGTCTTATTCCATTATAATATAAGCTCTGTTAGGACAAGTATTTATTTTATTCACTGCTATATACGTAGCATTAGAAGAGTGCCAAGCATTTGATATTCAATAATAAATCAAATGGATTTTTTTTTTTTAAGTAGGCTTCATGCCCAGTCTGGAGCCCAACAAAGGGCTTGAACTCACAACCCTGAGATCAAGACCTGAGTTGAGATCAAGAGTCAGAAGCTTAACTGACTGATCCACACAAATGTCCCTCAAATAGATTTAAATACTGTTTTATTTATGTGTCTCCTCCACTAGAATCTATACTCTTTTAAAAGAAGGACCATATCATATTCAACTTTAAATCCCCTTTGCCTAACACAATGCCTTATAAGTTCAATCTATTTGTGAATAAATGACTGAATGAATATACAACTCAACTGCAAACATGAGGATATCTATTGGTTAACAAAAAAATTGATACCATCAGTCAAGGGAAAAGAGAAAATGTGCTCCTGAAAGAACCTGGGCTCCAGAGGTGGTAGGAGACTCAGGTCAACTAATTGGAGCCTCACATTTTAGACATGGATCTCCATCAGAACCATGGCTTCCAGGACAAGGACAAGTGTTCTGTTTACTAGAACACAAGCTGAGAGGATGTCTCTACCACCATCTTGCAACGGCATGGGATGTTAGACTGAAGAAAACACTACAGAAAACAGAACCAGGAAATGTAGAACCCAAATCCCAAAGGCATTGCTTGAGCTCTGAATTCAGTACTGCCCAAATATCTACTCCCTACACTTTTAAATTATGTGAATGCATTCCCTTTTTTGTGTAAACTGGTTTGAATTCAGTTCTCTGTCACTTTCTACAGAAAAAGAAAATATTGATTGATTCAGGATCTTTAAAAAATTAGATTCTTCTCTCTCTCTCAAAAATAAATAAACACGAAAAAAAAATTTGTAAGTGGGGGCACCTGGGTGGCTCAGTCGGTTAAGCGACTGACTTCCCCTCAGGTCATGATCTTGCGGTTCCTGAGTTTGAGCTCGCATTGGGCTCTGTACTGATGGCTGGGAGCCTAGAGCCTGCTTCAGATTCTGTGTCTCCTTCTCTCTCTGCCCTTCCCCACTCGCACTCTGTCTCTTTCTCTCTCTTAAAAAAAATAAACATTAAAAAAAATTTTTTTTAAATTAGATTCTTGTGCCCCAGTGCCAGATATTCTGATTGATTTTTTCTAGGCCCTGGAATCTATATTTTAACAAGGTCCCAGAGGTATCCAGGTTCTGAGTTGCAAGCAGCAAACCAAAGTCTAGCAGAACTAAAGTGAAAATAATCTATTAAAAGGACATTAGGCAGCTTACAAAATAAATAGGAGGTCTGGAAAACCAGGCTTGGAGCTACATACCAAGAAATTAATGCCAAAATCATGCTGCCAAACTCATCCAGTAAAGCAGTCACAGATAATGCCAAAGAATGGTAAACACTATGACTTGCACAACTGCTCCCAGGAATTCAATTGTGAGGCAACCACCATCACCCCTAACATTGCTCCCACTGCTACCCTGTAAATTCAGTCTTGTTGCAACTACTACTGAAAACCAGTCCACTGCTACTGCTAAGCCAGAAGCTTGATTTTGCTACTTCTGCTAATGCTACTAGAAAGCCAAAAAGATTTTTCTATGATCCTCTCTCCTTTACATCACTAGCTCCTCTGCATCCCACTGGAATTTTCTTTTTTCTTTTCTTTTCTTTTCTTTTCTTGAGAGAGACTACAAGGGGGAGGGGGGAGGCAGAAAGAGGGGGAGAGACAGAATCTCAAGCAGGCTCCACCCTCAGCACAGAGCCCAAAGTAGGGCAGGATCCCAGGACCCTAAGATCATGACCTGAGCCACCCAGGCACCCCTGCAATTTTCTAATTCTAGAAAAGAAAACAGGTTCTGCCTTACAATGATACTCCCAATTGGAGAAGCCTCTAATCATGCATTTTACTCAACTCTGGCTTGAGAATGAATTTAGAAACAACAAACCATGAAGAAGTCTTTTATTCTGCCAATGAGCAAGCTACAAGGAGGGCCATCTTTTGCTTAGAGGTCCAGAGTTTATTTTATACCACTGGCATTGTTTCCCTCTTTCTCATATCAAAAGACATTATAAATATTTCTGCTCATGGGGCGCCTGGGTGGCTCAGTCGGTTAAGCATCCAACTTCGGCTCAGGTCACGATCTCACGGTCCGTGAGTTCGAGCCCCGCGTCAGGCTCCGGGCTGATGGCTCGGAGCCTGGAGCCTGCTTCCGATTCTGTGTCTCCCTCTCTCATTGCCCCTCCCCCGTTCATGCTCTGTCTCTCTCTGTCCCAAAAATAAAATAAACGTTAAAAAAAAAAATTTAAATATTTCTGCTCAGACATACCAAATGTACCATTTTGATCAAACTGCTAGAACAGTCCAGGCTTACAAACGATTTTACTAATTTTTCTCTTCAAATTTGTCAGTGAATTAATAGTCCATATAACTTACTAGTCTAATGCCCACACGCTAAAGATTATAACCACCTAAATGAAAATTATTTTAGTGATGTGTTCCAGGAATTTGACATAATTGTGGCATACCTACCAAAAAGCTAGTAAGATTTTTCTGTTATCTTTTTTCTTAATGTTTATTTTTGGGAAAGTGACAGAGTGCGAGTGGGGGAGGGGCAGAAAGAGGGAGACACAGAATCTGAAACAGGCTTCAGGCTCTGAGCTGTCAGCACAGAGCCCAATGGGGGACTCGAACCCACAAACTGCAAGATCATGACCTGAGCCAAAGTCAGATGCTCAACCAACTGAGCCACACAGGTGCCCCAATTTTTCTGTAATCTTATAGTAAAATTAAACATCAAAAATCTTTCTCTATAATCCCTTCTCTCTTTAGCATGAGAATGAAAGGTTTCCCCCTCCTTACACATGGACTTTTGTCCTTAGCAGTTGTATTCAAATTATTCCAGTCAAACAACTGGTCCCATCTCTAATGATCCATTGCTTTGCTTTAATATATGTCTGTGTTCCCTCATGATCTCTGACAGAACTCTGGAAAAATAAGTTTGATCTCTTCATTAAACTCAATATGAAGTGTGGCTGGCATGCTCGCTGCTTCATTCAACATGCAGCTGTTACCCACCATCAGCTTTTTCACATGGTGCAAATTCTCAGGTGATGGGCCAGATTAAGAATGAAGATTTTTCTGGCCCTCTTGCCACAACAGAATCTGTTTCTCACTCTGGCATCTGGATAGCTGACAAAGTCCCAGCAGAAGAGGCATCTTCCCTGTCATTTCACTTTTAGGCATGCAGACCCACATGCTGATTAGCAACCTGCAGGCACTTTCTTGATCTCTGACAATACTTTTGATTATGAATTCTGCCTCCACTCTATACCCAGTTTGTATACTGCCACGGTACCATTGGTGGAAGCTGTTGCAATCCACCTTTCCTCCTTGACAGTTTATTTCAGTGGCTCCCACACACAGCTAAGGTTCTGAGTCACTGTCTGTCTGTTTTTCCATGGCATGACCTCAGGGAAAGGCTTTGCAAGTGTTTGATGATGGGGCTTTTACCTGCACCTTGGTTGGATCTTCTTGGAACAGTGCTAGAAGGTATCCCTCCTGACCACTGAGACCATGCCAGTTCTTTGTCTTTTTTCTCATCTTTGTTCTCTGGCTCCTGGGCCTTCCCCCAATAGCTCTGTTTAGGTTATATTACCTCATGTGCAACTAGATTTGTACAGTTCTCTTCTGGTAGCAAAAGCAGAATGTCGTTCTCTTTTATCTAAAGAACTGAACCTCTTTGCAAAATCTATAGAAGGCGCTGGATCACAAGCCTTGAATCTACTCTGCAATGACCACATTTCATATCCTGATTTAATCAAATTGTGGGATACATAAGATTTATCAAATTATAGAAACAGAAGGTTCTAAGAGATTTCCTAGTTATTTTACCTTACAAGAAAACAGAGGTTTGGAGAGGTAGATTATTTTTTAAAATAAACAGCTACTGATAAACAGATCTAGGACTAGAACCCAAGTTCAGGGATCATTCTTCTCTACCACTCTGCCTTTTCTTCTAAACTTTTTCTTTTTGTCCACATGGAAACTTTCTGCTAAAGATGCCCTCAGCATGTAGTTACTTAATGAATAGTTTAATGGGAGAGAATGAAGAAAGAGATATACTTTATATCAATGCTTTATAGGATGGCTGAGTAATGGCCCCTCCCAAAGATATCTATGTCCTAATCCATTGAACCTAAGAATATGTTACCCTACATTGTAGAAGGGACTTTACAGATACGATTAAGTTAAGGATCTTGAGATAAGGGGATTATTCTAGATTATGTGGGTGGACCCAATGTAATTACAAGAGTCCTTATAAGTGAATGGTGAAAGTAGCACAATATAATAGAAGGTAGACTGTCATAACTTAAAAATGCATGTTAGATACACTAAGCAACCACTAAAAAATAAAACAAAGAATATAGCAAAATGGAGAGAAAACAAAAGTTTTTTAAATATGCAATTAATCCAAAAGAAGGCAGGGAAAAAAGGGGGGGAAGGAACAAAGAACTTATGGACAAATAGAAAACAAACAGTAATACAGAGCAACATACAGCTTCAGAGATTCTGGGGACACCATCAAGCATGCCAACATATGCATAATGTGAGTTCCAGAAGGAAAGGAGAGAGAAAAAGGAGCAGAAAGAATATTTGAAGAAATAATGGCTAATAACTTCCCAAATTTGAGGAAAGATATGAATCCTGACATTCAAGAAACTCAACAAACTCCAATTCTGATAAACTTCACATATAGGATAAGATCTACACTGACATGTTATAATCTAATCGTTGAAAGCCAAAGACACAGAAAGAATCTTGACAGCAGCAAGAGAGAAGTAACTTGTCATATCCAAGGGATCATTAAAAAGATAAAAAGCTAATTTTTTTAAATCTTACCAGTCCCTTTCTTCTTTCCTTTTTAAATATTTATCTTTCAATTTTGAGAGAGAGAGAGCACATGCACGTGCACTAGCATGGGAGGGGCAAAGAGAGAAGGAGAGAGAATCCCAAGCAGGCTCCATGTTTCCAGTGTGGAGCCAGACATGGGGCTCGATCCCACAAACAATGAGAACATGACCTGAATCAAAATCAAGAGTCAGACGCTTAACTGACTGAGCAACCCAGGCACCTGAAGAGCTAATTTATTAAGAAGCTACAGATTCCAGAAGGCATTGAGATGATTTATTTAAAGGGCTGAATGGGGGAGAAAAACCTGCCAATCAAAAATTATACATCTGGCAAAATTATCTTTCAAAAATGAAGGAGAAATTAAGATATTCTCAGGTAAACAAAAAATTGAAAAAGCTCATCACTAGTAGACATTCCCTATAAGAAATGCTAAAAGGACTCCTTCAGACTAAAATGAAAGAACACTGGATAGTAACTCAGAGCCATATGAAGAAATAAAGAACTCTAGTAAAGGTTTTGTATGTACCTACATACATAGGTAAATTCAAATGGCAGTTTTTTTTTTTGTTCTGTAAACCCTCTTTTTTTTCCTATATGATAAGCCAATTAAATAAAAAGCTAAGTTCATAAAAAGCCAAATTCATAAAAAATTATAATTCTGTGTTAATAGGTATATAATGTATACAGATAAAATTTGTGACAATAACATAAAGAAAGCAAAGCTGTGTAGGAGCACAATTTCTTTATGGTACTGAAACTAAGGCCAGTGCTCCTGGTGGTCCTGTGGATCTGTCTCTTGCTTCAACAGTGTTTGGAACAGACGGAACAGACCCAGGGATGCCCCTTCCACTGTACAGTGGATCAGAGATTTATTTAACACCGGCAGGTTCAGAGGAGACTGTTTCTCCAAAGATCTGAGCACCAAATCCAAGTGGGAAGGGTAATTTATAGTTGTCAGCTTCCATATCTGTGGGGGTTTTCGCCCGCAGCAAACAGGGCAAGAAGAACCCAGAAGAGGGGTCTCCAAGCTAGAGACCAGAGCTTGTTTTAGTCCCATCTGCCATCTTACGGTGTAAAACTTTATTCATTTTCCCAACACTACCAGCCTCTGACCACCCTCCAACCTTTTTTCCAATCACAACCTTCGGAGCCATCTTTTTGCCCACCCTCTGCCTCCACGACCAGCCAACACCCGATTTTGAACTTAGCTCCTTATTATCAATCAACCATGAGCTCCCAGATTCATCAGAATTATTCCACCGAGGTAGAGGCTGCCCTCAACTGACTGGTCAATATGTATCTGTGGGCCTCCTACACCTACCTCTCTCTGGGCTTCTATTTCGACAGTGACGATGTGGCTCTGGAGGATGTGGGCCATTTCTTCTGCGAGTTAGCTGAAGAGAAGCCAGAGGGGAGCTGAGCATCTGTTGAAGATGCAAAACCAGCACAGGGTCGCACCCTCTTCCAAGACATGCAGAAGCCGTCCCAAGATGAGTGGGGTAAAACCCTGAATGCCATGGTAGCCTCCCTGCTTCTGGAGAAGAACTTGAACCAGGCCCTTTGGGATCTGCATGCCCTGGGTTCTGCCCGTGCAGACCCCCATCTCTGTGACTTCATGGAGAATCGCTTTCTAGATGAGGAGGTGAAACTCATCAAGAAGATGGGTGACCACCTGACTAATCACAGGCTGTCGGGCTCCCAGGCTGGGCTGGGCGAGTATCTCTTTGAAAGACTCACCCTCACGCACGACTAGAAGTCTCTGGAGCCCAGCAGCCTTTGAGAGGGTCCCTTTGGCATTCCCCCAGGTGCTAGGGCTTGTGCTTGAGTCTCTCCTTGTATCCACTAGGCAGCTTTTTAACCACCCTGAGCCCTCTCCCAAGCCATGGATGAAATGAAAACAATAAAGCTTTTTTGCAGCAAAAAAGAAAGGAAGAAAGAAAGAAAGAAAGAAAGAAAGAAAGAGACTAAGTTGGTATCAATTCAAACTACAGTGTTATAAATGCAAGATTATTAGTTATAATTCCCATGGTAACCACTATGAAGATAACTACAAGTTTATACAGAAGAGGAAATGAAAAAATCACATGATACAGTAGGGAAAAAAGATCAAACACAAATGAAGACAGTATTAGAGGAACTGAGAAACAACAACAAAAAAATTGATACATAAAAAACACAGAAAAACGGCAGAAATAGTTCTTCCCTATGAGCAATTGCTTTGAATATAAATGGATTAAACTTGGCAATTAAAATACAGATACTGCCAGAATGTATTAAAAGAAAAAATGATCCAACTATATGCCGCCTACAAGAGACTCACTCTAGATTCAAAGACAAAGTTTTCATCTCAAATTAGAAGCAAATAGTTGTCATAATTAAGATGGAAAAAAACTGCATAGGCATGTGGAGCAGGAAAAGGGTGGATGTCAGGAATTCAGTGTTGGACACATTAGGTCTGAGATGTCTGTGGACACTCCAGTGAAGATACTGAAGAGGTTGGATATATGAGCCTGAAGTTCAGGGGGAAGATCCAAGCTAGAGATAAATATTTATAGTCATCCTCACAGATTTGGTTTTTGGTTTTGGTTTTCATTTTTGTTTGTTTGTTTGTCTTTCTGTTACTGATTTGTTATTTAAAGCTCTTGGAATAATGAGATATAAAGAAAGAGTCTGTGTTGATAACAGTTCTAAAAACTGAGTTTGGGGTCATTTCAGCATAATCATTTGGAAAAAAAGAGTAGGAATCAGTATAGGAAACAGAAATAGTGGTTGATAAAGCAGGGAAATCAGAAAAGCCAAGTGATGAACAAGTTTTAAAGAGAAAGCATCTGCTTTGTCAAAATCTAATCTGTCTTTTCTTCCCAGGTCTGGTTTGAGACATTCTCTCACCTCATAATTGGTGTTTTCTCCCCAGGGGGTAGTTTATTATTAAATCCAAAGTCTCATCCACAAGAAACAATCATAATGGGTTACCCATGGTTCTGATGCTACGTGTGTGTGTGTGTGTGTGTGTGTGTGTGTGTGTGTGTGTGTGACATTATAGTCTAACCCTGAAGAGTAGAATGGGAAAATCATGGACTCTAAAGCCAGTCTTAACTAACTCCACCACTTCTATACTAGTTGTGTGGCCTTGGACAAATCACTTAACTTCTCTCTCAGCCCCAGTTTCCTTGTGTGTGCAGTAAGGTTAACAATACTGTAGCTATCTTATAATCTGCTGTTAGAATTAAATGACTTTCTATATGTAATGATACCATAAGAGTTCAAAAATGTTCATTCCCGGCTCCTTTTTGACATATGGGAATATGCCCATATCTCGATGTTCTTTCAACTGCTGAAATTGAATATCTTCTCCTGCTGACTGGCTTTTCGTTCTCTGGATAATGGCTTTTATAAAGAAAAACTTATTTCAAATGCAGATAGTAGGTAATGATTTGACTTGTTCTATGAGGAGTCCTTTAGGAAAAGGAAATATTCCTTCAACAAAGTTGCTTTGATACTAAATGGGTGGGAAGTGAGAGGAGAAAATTTTAAGCAGGTCCATTTGAAGCAATGGAGATGAAGATAACTCTTTGAATATAAAGATAATGTAGCTCCTAAATCAAAACTCTTTCCCCAACACCTCTAACCCTTTATTCTTAACTCCCAACCATCATCAGACCTCTTTCCCTACTACCCCTACTAGCACTTCTCCCCTATAAAACAAAAGATGTTACAATTGCTTTTCCCATTTCAAAATCATGAAGCTTCCACATGGAATTTACTTGCTATTTATGTTATTGTGATTTTTTAATTGGATTAAGCCATATTTCTTTGGGGGTAGGGTGCAGCGTGGTGGGGGTGAGAGGAAGGAGAAAGGAACTGTAGAACAGAGAGGTATGAAATGAAACCATCTGAAAGCCAGAACCCTCCAAGAAAGTGAAGGTGGTTAACTCTTTTTTTTTAATTTTTTTTAAATGTTTTTATTTATTTTTGAGACAGAGAGAGACAGAGCATGAATGGGGGAGGGGCAGAGAGAGAGGGAGACGCAGAATCGGAAGCAGGCTCCAGGCTCTGAGCCATCAGCCCAGAGCCCGACGTGGGGCTCGAACTCACGGACCGCAAGATCGTGACTTGAGCTTGAAGCTTAACCGACTGAGCCACCCAGGCGCCCCTGAAGGTGGTTAACTCTTTAAGGCAATCTCCTCAACCTCTTTCCCTTGATTTCTTCAGGATGCCTCCTTGTTTACACCATTTGGATTGAGTAATCAAGAAGGAGTGTAGAAGAAGGTGCATTAAAAAAGTTTTACGATATGCTATCAAATCACAGAAAGGGCAAGAGAGCCTTAGTCGTGTCACAAAAGGTAAATAAGCTTCAAAAACTACATGTAGTCTATAGCCGTACCTACTACAGTTGGAGAACTCAAAACTAATAGTATTTATCAGCTTGCGTGCAGGATATCACCTGCAGATCCCAACTGCTAACTGAAACACGTAGTTTCTGTTTTGATCCTAATAACACATAGCATTTTATTCATTTAGACTCAGAGGACTCCTGCAGCCCTGAACAGAGTTCACTGAAGTAATCTCTCCTGTCTCTGCCTTATCTCCATTATAAATCCAAGGTGTCTTTGGAGATGGATGGGTACCAAGTTATCTAACTTAGGCTGGCCATACAGGCATCTGGGGAATTTCTCCTGGTAATACATTAAGAACAAAGAAGTCCCAAAGTACAGAGGACATATGCAGTTATGCTTCACCATTCTTAGTTTTTCTACCCAACATTTATCACTATTCCCAAAATACCAAAGGAGAAACAAAAGAGTTACCAACAGAAAGAAGGAACTTGGAAAGAAATTAGAAAAATTATGATTTATCAAGATAACAAGGGAAAAGCACATACTCTAGCAGTATAAGAAAGTTACCTCATAGGATTCATACTGCAGATACCTAACATGAGCTGGAGGAACACCCTGGATTGCCAAATGTCAAGTAACATCATTATTACCAATCTTTCTGGTAATTATCAAACTTTTTGTTACGGTGTCTGGACTCTAATAACACCACTGAGGTGAACAAAGAGAGAAAGAAAACATGGGGAAGAGGGAAAAACAGAGCAAATACCTACTTCAAAGATAAAACCACCTGAATGATACAGGAGTCTTGAAAGACTGCCTGAAGGAATCAAACTGCATTACAGGCCAGGAGCAGGGCTTTGTTTCTGACAGTCTCCACAGGGTCCAAAATTCCACAGTGATATAGTGTGATCATCTGGATGAGCTGAAACATTCAGCTGTACCATGGCAAAAGGACACCCACACTCATCAGGTCCAAAAAGCCACTATGGAACCAAAGAGAATGGAAGTTTGGGGTCTAAACTATCTAATCTGGGTTAGATTTGTTACTCCACTTTACTATGATATAAACTGTTTAGATACATTTATTTAGTTTGCCTTCTTTAAAATTAAAAATGAAGAGTGGTCATGTAAGTGATGTTAAAATATCTCAGAAGGACCTCCTTAGCCTAGATCCTGTCAGTTGTTTTCAACTGTAAAACACAAATATGTTTAACCAGTGAAGAAAAAAATCATTAGCAACTGGGTTGCCATGTGTCAGTCATGAAAATGCTCCTCTCAGACCTTTTGGTGTGAGAGCATAATTGACTGACAGCCTCAGATCCTGTCCCTCTGGATCCACCACTGCATTTGCCCTAAGGCCACACTTCCAATGGACTGCTCCCAGCCAATGACAGCACAGAAGAGGCACTAAGGCAGGCCCATTCTGGCAATCCGCAGGACTCTTTGGTGACTGTGATTTCAGGATTCCCCATCAATCTGGCCAAATGTTTCTTGGCACTATAGTGCAGTCTGAGACACTTCCTACACAATCCTCTATCCTTCCCTCTCTTCTACATGATCTGAAGACCTTTCCCCATCTTCTCCTGCTGAACTAATATGCCCTGAAGGCCTGAAGGACTATAGGAAAAAAGATCTGCATTTCAACTATCTATCAGAATATTTTAAAACTTTACAAGGGCACAGAGACTTACTTATTTCTTTATTTTTATTGCAGTGTAGGTAATCTGTTAAGCAAAGCAGAGTCTGAAGATGACTAAGAAAATAAACCTGGAACAAAAATGCTTTGCATCTTAAAATTTGCATAAAACCACCAGAGCACAAAGGGGTAGATGCAGCCTCAGTGCCCAGGTAAACATGCACTGTGCCTTTGGTGCCGATCCCACAAATGGAATCTGCCCAAAGCTGGTCTTACGTGTGTTCCTAACTTGTCTGAAAATGTTTAGAGATTGTCATTCCTGGATCAGCACTTTTAGTTTGGGTTTTGGTGCCAAAAACACCTTTAATTCTGTGGTTTCCATTCATCTGCTATTGGCTTGACTATTGATTCATGCAACCTCACCCAAAGAATAATAAATGGTTTGCCAGTTCTAGTGGAGTAAACCTAGATTAGAAGCTGTAGTTTGGTGGACGCTGCTCAGACGAGTCAGGTTCTGCCAGGTTGGTGGTTGACTTAACCTAAAATAAAGTGCAAGGATCTACTTGCTTTCCAGATATGTCCAGGATTCTAGGAGTGGTCCAAAGTTATTTGGATCCATGAAAGGTGTGGTTCTTCTGGGATTCACCTGGAACACAGGGATCCTAGAGATATTCTTATTCCTTGTGACTAATGAACAAACCATTTAATGCCTCTGTACTTTCATTTCCTAATGGATATAAATAATCCCTCTTTGAGATGGGTTGTGATGCTTTACATATTTGTATAAAATGGCTTGAACTGCTTTATTAGGAAAAGGGAAAGAAGTTCTCATATGCACCATTTTTAATATCAGGACAAAGAATTTGATCAAACCTTCAGGCTTAGTTCACTAGACTTTCTCAACTTAATTGATCTTATGTATGCTGAAGTCTCTTGAATGAACATTTTATTGGCACATTTTATTTTTCAAGGGTGACTAGTATATCTAGCACTATGATGGATATTAAATAAATGCACATCAACGTGCAGGAAGCAATATGGCAAAATTAAGAAGTCATTGACTGAGAATCCTGAGACCACAGTTCAAGTTCCACCTGTACTGCTAATGCACTATAGAATCTTCCATGAATCACTAGGCTTTAATTTTCTCTTTTGATGTCAATCACCTCTTAAATAACATGCATGTCTTTATAAATAAAAAACCTATCACAATTTGTGAAGTTGTTGCTCATATGAGTTACTATAAGGAGAAGCTACTTTTCTGAAAAGAAGAAATATGGAGATACGTAAAAGTAAATACTTTCATATTTTATTTTTCTCAAAATCTGTACTGCTTTTTAAAAAACATTGTAGTATAATTCAAAGAGTGCTAGACCTGTGTTCTAAAAATGGATTTGCAGGGCGCCTGGGTGGCTCAGTGAGTTACGCATCTGACTCTTGGTTTCAGCTCAAATAATGTCTCACAGTTTCATGGGTTCAAGTCCTGTGTTGGGCTCTACACTGACAGTGCGGAGCCTGCTTGGGATTCTCTGTCTCCCTCTCTTTCTGCCCCTCCCCAATTGTGCTGTCTCTGTTTCTCTCAAAATAAATGAATAAACTGTTTAAAAATATTTAAAAAAATAAAAATGAATTTGCTACTAACTGGTTTGGGGGATGTGGGCAGCTTATTTCACATTTGTACGATTCAGTTCTCTTGATCTGTAAAATCAGGGTGTTAGGTTAGATTAATTCTAAAGACCCTTCTTACTCAATCTAAAGCCTATTCTAGTCCCAATAGTCTATAGTTCTTCCAGGTGACATTTTTAAATGTCTGCTTTTTTTTTTTTTTTTTTTTTTTGTCCTGATTACAGTGGTAATCCTGTTCATTTAAGTGTTCAAAGACTACTGAGATATATCAAGTAAAAACTTAAGAGTCAAGGCTCCTGGGTGGCTCAGTTCATTGAGCATCTAACTCTTAATTCAGCTCAGGTCATGATCCCAGGGTTGTGAGTTCAAGCCCCACATCAGGTTCTACACTGAGTGTGGAGCCTGCTTGGGATTCTCTCTCTTCCTCTGTCCCTCTCCCCTACTCGTGATCTCTTTCTCTAAAATTAAGAACAAAAACAAAACAAAAAAACTTGAGTCCATCATGATGTTATTCTTTAGAGATTAGTGCTACCAGCTTTCTATACAATTTTTCAAAATTAAAAACAAATTTTTTAATGTTTATTTACTTTTGAGAGAGAGACAGAGGATGAGCAGCGGAGGGACAGGTAGAGAGGGAGACACAGAATCTGAAGCAGGCTCCAGGCTCTAAGCTGTCAGCACAGAGCCCAACGTGGGGCTTGAACTCATGAACATAAGAATATGACCTAAGCCAAAGTCAGACGCTTAACCAACTGAGCCACACAAACGCTCCCTAATTTTTCAAATTTTTGACTGATATACTTAGATAGATGTATTATTAGTATAATTACTATTTTACAAAATGAAAGCATGTCATACATGCTTTTATGATATTTACCTTTTCATTTAATAATATATAATGAACATCTTTCAGTTGGATATGTGTAGCTCTATCTCATTCTTTTTCATAATTCTTTTCCAGTGAATCAATATATCCAATTTATTTATCTCCTATTGATGAACATTTAAATTGTTTTAAAATTTTTATACTGAGCACCCTGGACCACCTATAGGCATCTTTGTTCATCTATTTTTGTACAACTGTGAAAGTATTTCATTAAGGTAAATTCCCAAAAATGAAATTTCTGGATGAAATGGTACAACTTCATATGTAGAGCCAAACTGCTCTCCTATAAAGTGTTAACAATTATATTCCTACAATGTATGAGATAAGAACACTAAGTGGTTCTAAGCATGCTAATTCAGGTGTACCATGTGCCAAGGAATGGGGAGGCATATTATCTATTTTCGGCCTTGCCTTAAAATAAATCTAAGCTAGTGCTGACATAAAGGATATACCCTTAATTCAGACCTGGTGGATCTGCTATCAGACGTTTCACATGTGGTCCCAGAAAGCAGAACTCATGCCAATGTATAGAAATTATCGTCAGATAAATTCTGACTCCATAGGACAAAACTTTCTAGCATCAGAATTTTCCCCTTAAAAAAAATGCAGTCCTTCTTAACTAGTGAGTACCAAGTCACTGTATTATAGATGGTGTTCAATTGAAGGCTGGACCGTTGTCAAGTAAGTAATCAGATCTGATGACCTCTAACATTTCCTTCAGATTCTAAGGCTCAAGGATACCTAGATTTGAAGGATAGGAATGAGGGTTAAAATCTCCCACAGACACTTGCCTATCTAGACTGTCTCAGTCAGAATAGCAATTTTTATGTCTTCTCTAGCCCTCATATTTGAATATTTCATTGGGTTAATTTTTGCAATTTTAGGTAACTACCTCTTTCAGAGCTCAAGGTTAATATTTCTATTTCCATTTATTCAACAAGTATTTGTTAAGCCCCTAAAATGTGCCAGGCAGAGTACTAGCTGAGGATCCAAGAGTGAACAAAACAGACAATTCCAGCCCTCATGGAATTTATGGATTATGCACATAAACATTTGCTACATTTGCAGGCAGCCATAAAACATTTATTTTAAACGACTATAAAATTAATCAGATAGGCTGTCCAGGAAATCTGAATATGCTCATTAAGAAAATCAGAGGAGTGCCTGGGTGGCTCAGTTAGTTAAGCATCCAACTTCAGCTCAGGTCACGATCTCGCAGTCTATGAGTTTGAGCCCTGAGTTGGGCTCTGTGCTGATAGCTCAGAGCCTGGAGCCTGCTTCAGATTCTGTGTCTCCCTCTCTCTCTGCCCCTCCCCTTCTCGAACTCTCTCTCTCTCTCTCTCTCTCTCTCTCTCTCTCAAAAGTAAACATTAAAAAAAAGAAAAGAAAATCAGAAACATGTGACTAATATTTTTAAACCATTACTCACCGTTGATTCTTTTCAGTAGACATAAAGAAAAACAGAAAGCAGAAATAATTACCTGAACATCTGAGGTAAAGGGAAGAGCCAAAGTAATTATCTAATCCAAAAGAAAAACAAACAAAAACACATTTACTCTGATTGTCTAGGAAATTGCATCTGTGTTCGCTTTTCACCTTTGGGTCTTAAAAGGGCCCAAATTCTAAGATTAGAAACCTCTGAATACTCTAAGAACTTGATGACATCTCTGGCCCCAAGCCTAACTAATGTTAAATTTCATCTGTTGGAAAGGCTCAGAAACAAGAGAAAATAAGGAGAGAAAGATCTACAGGATGGCTTGGGTTGAACTGTGTATGTTTATGAAGAAAAGTGCCAAGTAGACCACATGTGTCAAGGGGAAAAACACCGTAAAGAGATATCCCAAAGAAACTTCTGTGCCAAAACTCTTGGGTAAAAATATCATTATCTCAGGGTACATTCCTCTCCTGTCATGCATGCGTGAGCAGAATGCTTCCTGTCGAAAGCTCATTCCAAAAATGAAATGTAGTCCCATGGCAAGCCTAGCTTCCCATTAAGGCAGGACAGAGTAAACAAAATAATCCTCACTTTCAATTATGTCGCTTTATTCTAGGCAGGATCTAGAATGTTCAGGGAATAGGAATCATTTGAGAAATTCTGACCCTCTGAAATATAGCCATCCCAGTTAAACTTAGCCAAAGGTTTTTTAATGTGATTTTCAAAAAACTCAGGAAGGAAATTTTTATACCTCAGGAGCTTAAATAAAAAATCTATCAACTATTTCTTTATAAGGTTCCCAACCTGCCATCAGTGAAAAACATTACCTTATATCCTATGATCCAAATGTGGCCCTGATCATGTGTAACTAACAGGTAAAGCCACAGGAGCAGATATGGTTTCTCTCCTACAACTTGAAGGTTAACCCATTTGATGTTTCATTTTCACTCCAGATATTAATTCCTTTCTTTTTTTTTATCATGCTCAGGATACAGAATTCTGTATCCTGGTATATAATGTACATTTTGACCTTTATTAGGTTGCAACAAATTAAATGGCCAACCTTAGACCATTTTGACCTATTAAAACAGCAATTTCACATGGGTTCAACTCAAGCAAGGTCTCATCTTTCCAGACTTCAATATTTTCATCTATAACTTGAGGCCATTTAATAAGATGAGTTCAAAGATCTTAGGTCTAATATTCTATGATTCTAAGAGTTGCAGTGTCAAGTTCATATATAGATACACAGGGAAACATAAGCATTGGTGCCATTTGCTATTGCTACAGAAGGAAGAAAAATAATTCACTAAACAAGTATTTACGGAACACCTACTTTGGGCAAGTCTCTATTAAGTAGGTATTCTTATGATATACAAATGCTAGAGCTTGTTAGGCTATTATGAAGAGAAAATTCTACAATATTTGGGGGGGGTAATTTTTTGAGCTTTAAACCAAATTTACTTTGTGCATGTCAAATGCTTAGTCATACTTACAGATTGTAAGAAGAATGCTTAATAATTACACTCATGATTTTCTCCCAACACCCTCTAGAGCCCGGGACTGAGTCTATGAATGAGAAGGAACAAGCTGCACCACAAGAGTTTCACAACTTCTTTTGGGCAATCACTTCATTATAAAGGGTAATTTATGAAGTTATAAATGTGCCAGATTCTCTAGAGTAGGTGCTCACTCTTATGAATAAGCAATAAACCACTAAAAATACAATAACTCTTTTAGGCAATCAATCATTCATTCCACAAACATTGCCTGGCTGTTTATTATGTCAGGCACTGGGCTAAGATTTGAGATACAGAAACAGTCCATCTCTTCAAGGAGCTCACTTCTATTGGACAAAACAGATAAATACTTGCACTACCTTGAGACAAGCATGTGCAAAGTACTATAATGATATAACAGCAGGAGAGGAGCATTAGGGCACTCAATTCACAGAGGTGAGATCTAAATTAAAATTTGAAGATAGAAGGTGTTCACCATGTAGTGGGCATGGGGAGAGTGGGGTAGGCAACTGTGCAAAATTGTGCAAAATATGCAGGATGTGCAAAATATGAAGACCTGAGAAAATATCCTATGTTCAGAAAAAGGTAGGAACATCTAAAGGGTATACAGTGTGAGGCAAACATGTTAAAGGAAATAAGACTGGTAAGGTAGATTGGAGCTAGGTTTTTTAAGTCCTAAAGGCCAGCTAAAGAATATGAACTGTTTTTGCATGTAACACAAAACTTCTGAGGGGCCTTTGAACAGGAAAGTAGTATAATCAAATTAGAAAATGTTGAAAGTGGGGCACCTGGGTGGCTCAGTCGGTTAAGCGGCCGACTTCGGCTCAGGTCATGATCTCGCGGTCCGTGAGTTCGAGCCCCGCGTCGGGCTCTGCGCTGACAGCTCAGAGCCTGGAGCCTGTTTCAGATTCTGTGTCTCCCTCTCTCTGACCCTCCCCGTTCATGCTCTGTCTCTCTCTGTCTCAAAAATAAATAAACGTTAAAAAAAATTTTTTAAAAAAAAGAAAATGTTGAAAGATTATCAAATGACAGTGTGGACGATAGTTTGAGTAAGTTGGAGTCATCAAGATCAGCTAAAAAGCCATTTTAACAGTATTGAAAAGAGATGAGGAAAGACTAAATTGAACAGAGTAAAACACTCTAAACGACCACTGACTAGCACCCAGAAACTTAAAATCCTTCATGTGTACCAGTCAATCCTGAGCTCCATGTATTCACAAATCAATCAATTAAAAACTGTGTAATGCCCAAACAACTCTTACAACTGACTTTTTCCCCCAAGAAATTGGCCAGGTTCCATAGCACAGCACAGAAATAATTACCTGTTCATTGATTGCCACAAAATCATTTACGCTGGGGAGACAAAAAGCTCATGGAAGGGTTTTTAAGATGAAGTAGATACCCCCAAAATTCTAATATCACATTTAAGTCCTCCTGCTTGAGTATCACATTAACTCAATATGTTAACTCTTAATTTCCATGTAGAAAGGAAACTGAAAGGATAATCTTACAATAGGAAAACAAAATTCAGAGCTTATTTGGAATCCTTGAGGTAACTCTCTGCAGCAACAATGCCATCTTTGTATATTTTTGCTTAGATTAATTTTAGGATTTATTTTCCTTATTTGGAACACAACTGTGAGCGGTAGGTCACCAGCAAGCTAGGGTATAGAAGGCTTGGGAGTTAGCATTTGCTACAGATATCTAAAAATACATAATACACATGACAAAAATAAAATTTGATTCTCAATTTCTAGATATCAAATAACTAGCTGGTGGCATTCTCATTCTAGTTATTAGACAACTATTTAGGATGGAAGGACTGAGGTGGTCAAATGAAAGAGTGAATTACTGCACCCTCACCAACTATGAGTCAAAGGAACATGTTTCTGATGGCCCAATGCAAGCCTGAACAAGAGAGAGTCACCCCTGGGGGACATAGAATTATTCAGGTTATCTATTTTAACTTGATATATTTCAGGAGTTGGAGGTAAGATGGAAGAGGAATAGGGCAACCCTAAGCTTGCCTCCTCCCTCGAACACAGCTAGATAAATATCAAAACATTCTGAATACCCAAGAAATCAATTTGATATGTTTCAATAGTTTGCAGTTTTTGAGGTATGGGTTCATTTCATCTAAGTTAACAAGTTTACATGAGTAGAGTTGCTCATAGCTCTCCATTATTATCCTTTTAATGTATGCAGGGTTCTTTAAGGATACCCCTTTTTTCATTCCTAACATTAGTATCTTATGTCTTTTCTTTGTCCTGATTATAGTTGTATTCATTCTACTGATCTTTAAAAAAAAAAAAAAAGCCTTCAGTTTCATTGGTTTTCTCTCTTTTCTGTTTATTTCATTGATTTCTTTTCTAAATTTTATTAAGTCCTTCCTTATGCTAACTTAGGGTTTATTTTGCTAGTTTATTTGGTCTTCTGGTTTCTCAAGGTGGAAGCTTAGATTATTGGTATGAGTTATTGATCTTTGTTGATTTCTACTGTGGTCAGAGAACAGACTTTGTAGGATTTCAATTATTTTACATTTATTGAGGCTTGTCTTATGAACCTGGATATGGTCTATTTGGTGAATGTTCCTTATTCATTTGAAAAGAATATGTATTTGAGTGCCTGGGTGGCCCATTGGTTAAGCGTCCAATTCTTGGTTTCCGCTCAGGTCATGATCTCATTGTTGGTGAGTTCAAGCCCCGTATCAGGCTCTGCACTGACACTGTGAAGCCTGCTTGGGATTCTTCTCTCTCCTCCTCTCTCTCTGTCCCTCCCCTACTTGTGCTCTTTCTCTCTCTCTTTCTCAAAAATAAATAAATAAACAAACAAACAAACTTAAAGAAAGAAAGAAAGAAAGAAAGAAAGAAAGAAAGAAAGAAAGAGAAAGCGAGTGAAGGAAGGAAAAGAAAAGAAAAAAGAAAAGAATATGTATTCTAGGGTTATTGGATTAAGATACTCTATAAATGTCAGTTAGTTCATTGAGTCATTCAGTTCTTCTATAGTTTTATGATTTTCTGTTAGTTTTATTATTGAAAGAAAAGCATTGAAGTTTCCAATACAATTGTCAATTTATCTACTTCTTTCAATATTGCCTATGTTTTGCTAAATGTATCTTGAAAGTCTGTTGTTAGGTACAAACATATTTAGGATTTTTATGTCTTCTCAGTGAACTGACTCTTATCACCTCATAATGTCTCACTTTATCCCTGGTAATTTTCTTACCCCTGAAATCTACTTTGTGTGATCTTATGATAAACTTCTCCAGCTGTCTTTTGACTAGTGTTTGTATAATATGCTTTTTTCCATTCCTTTACATTTAACCTTCCTGTATCATCATATTTGAAGTAAGTTTCTTGTAGATAGCAGATACTTGGGTGATGCTTTTTTACCCATTCTGATTATCTTTTAATTGGTGCACTTAGATGTCTACATTTACATTAAATATAATTATTGACATGTTTAGATTTAGGCCTACTATTTTGTTACTCTCTCTTTGCTATGTTTTTTCCTTCCTCTGTTATCCTTTTCCTTCCTCCTTTTCGGTTATTTGAGTATTTTTTAGGAGTTTATTTTAATTTATCCAATATGGGGGTTTTTTTTGTTTTTTTACTTTCTCTTTGTATAGTTTATGTGGTGGTTGCTGTAGGTAGTACAGTACACATACTAAAGTTATTCTCAGACTAATTAGAAGCAATTTTTTGCCACTTCAAATGCAGTGTAGAAATTTTTCCACAATATAGATCCTTTTACCCTCCCAACTTCATGTTGTAATTGTCTTGTGTATTGCATCTACATATATTGAAACCCCAATCAGACAATGTTACAGCTTTTACTTTCAACTATCAAATATATTTTAAATAACTGAAATGGAGAAAAGTTGTCTATTATATTTACCCAGATATTTGCCATTTATACTGCTATTCCTCATTCCCTCTGGGAATGCTCCAAACATCCCTCTGGTATCATTTCCTTTCTGTGTTAAGAATTTTGATTTATAACTCTTTTAAAATAGGTCTGTGGGTGATACATTCTACTAGTTTTCCTCATCTGAGACCATTTTTATTTAACCTTCATATCCTGAAGGACATTTTAACTGGATATTGAATGCTAGAAGACAATTCTTTTCTTTCAGCACCTTAAAAATGCACCATTTTCTTCTTGCCTGTACAATTTCTGGTAAGAAAACTGTAGTTATTTGAATAATACATTATTTTTATCTTGCTTCTTTCAAAATATTTGGTCCTTAGTTTTTAGTAGTTTAACTGTGATGTATCTAAGCCTAGATTTCTTTGGGTTTGTCCTGGTTAGTATTCACAGAATTTTTTGAATCTGTAGGTTTGACAACATGGATGAACCTTGAGGACAATATGCTAAATGAAATAAGCCAGTCACAGAAATACAAATACTTCATGATTCTGCTTATCTTAATTCATAGTCAAATTCTTAGACTCAAAGAATGGAATGGCAGTTTCTAGGTACTGGGCACAGGGAAAATGGGGAGTTACTGATCAAATCAACAGGCATAATTCATCTGTTGAGCAAGATAAATAAGCTCTAGAGACATGCTGTATATCACTGTACCTATAGTCAACAATAATGTCTTTTTTGTATACTTTAAAACTTTCTTAAGTCTGTAGATCTTATGTTGTGTTCTTACCACAGCAAAACATTAAGAACAAAAAAGGAATGTATGCTCTTACTTCTTTGAGCATATTTTGCCAGATAATTCCAACAGCTGTGACATATTAGCATCTATCAATTCTTATGCCAGTTGAGATTTTCCTGGTGTTCAGTTCTGTTCTATGTGTGTGTCACCCAATGACCATTCTGAGACTTGGGCTGAACTTAATTCAGTTCTCAGTCTTTGGTATGCTGTTTAGGATAAGATCCATGCATGAGAGCTCAAGAATGAGCCCCAGAGTTCACAGACAACTTTCAAGGTTTTATTCTCAGGCTCCCACTTTCTTTATAATCCCCCTGGTATTCCTGATGTCCTATGGCTCCCTTTTCAACGATCTGGTCAGGAAGCCGGACTTCTCTACACATTTCCCAAGACTGATCCCTCTGTGGGGCCAAGCAGCAGGATAATAGAAAGAGAGAAAAGAAAGCAGCAGAGATTCGCTTCACCCTTTGGAACTACAACCCCTACAATCAGAGACAAATGTTCCTCTCCCTCAGTTGTAGGTGCTGAGGGCTCCAGCTGCTGCTCTTCCTGCTGCCACTGCCGCTACCACAATACGACTGCCTAGGGACTGGAGCACAAGAGAATGGAAAAGAGATTCAAAAGAGGAGAAGAAGGAGAAAAAGGAGCAGGATTTCCCCCCCTTTTTTGAGTGTTAACTCATCCCTTTTCTTTTTCCTTAAGCCAGAACTAGAGGTTTTCTCTTGGAACTCACTCTGTCCATGTGTATGCCTGCTTCTTGATTTGGAGCTACCTCACGTTCAAGCTAGAGGTTACCAGAGGATAAGAAATGGTAATCTCATCCTACTTGGTGGTGTTTTGAATTCTTTTCTTCTACCATCTGCCTACTACTATTTACTTTTCAGAATCCTCAAATTCATTCTGTCCAGGTTTTATAGCTTCAGTGGGAGAAACGAGGTGGAATATGCTTGTTCCACCTTACCTGTATCCAGAAACTTAGCAGGCATTTGCAAATATTGTGCCTGCACCTTCAAAAGATTAAAATTGCAGTATTGCTCCCATCAAGCTGATGTTTGTTTTTTCCATTTGCTTAACTATAAGTAACCTACTTCAACCACATGTTATCAATTGACCCACAAGAGGTACTGTTTATTTTCAGAAATCAGAAGCATTCTTACAGATAATTTCCAAAAATACTTAGTCATGTGCTTCCTACTTTGCTGTTTTCTATTTTACTAGGCTGAAAGACTATAAAACATTCAACTATACAAAGACAAAATTTGTATTTAAGAAAAGAAATAAGAGCATCGTGTTGCTTGACAGCAATTTGAATCCCTGCATGGCTGGACCATTTGATTATGCTATTTAAAGCAACAAACAACAGCAGACAGAGTCCCAACACACCAAGACTAGCCAACTGAAAGGCCACTGACACAAATAAAGAACTATTTTTAAAAGACATCTGTACCACTATCTAGTATTTGAATCACTCCATAATTCTGAATCATTTAAAGATATTTTTCTATTTGTGTACCTAGTTTTGCAGTTTACTTACATTTATTACGTCGTAAGATCACCATAGTCTTTCATAAAATAAACATTTCATGAAAGAATTATAGGCAGGAGCTCCTTCTCCCAAAAGGCATATGTCTTGTATCCCCAAATAGAATGCTAACTCTTTGAGAGCAGAAATAATATCTTTGTTAATATATGCTATAGAGCTAAGTATAATGTCAGGAAAATGGAGTTGTTGAGGATAAAAAAGACTATGCATAAACCTAGACATTAAAGAAAACACATAAAGACAAACAATGCAGACAGAGCTGATAGGATTAAATTTCATATATCTCAAGTCACAGTGGAATTGTCTAAAAGTGGGGAGGAGAAGTTGAATGAAAATTACCTGTCTTAGGGATATATGGTAGGAAAAGAAGAGTGGCTGCAAATGAAAATAACTGGATTTTTAGGTAATAAAGAAAATGAAATGTATGATTGTCTTATCATATTAACTTGATGATAATAGTTTACTAAAACCTCTGTTCATAGACTTTTAGAAGTTAGAAATAAAGCATATTCTGACCATGTAAAGCATTCCTTAGCCAATAAAACTTTAATGGATAGCACAGATTTAAAATGAATCTGTACAAACTTTTCCCAATGATCTCTCTCATTTCACATGTGAAAGACAAATATAATTTAAAATATAATTTAAAATTTAAAAACCAAATATATACTGTTTATCCCAATAGATATTTATAGAAATATAATTTTTTTAATGCTAAAAGGGATAGGATGGATTTCCACCAGTCATCTAAATTGAATGTAGGAAAGTAATCACAGCAAGAATGGACATGGAAAGCCCACAAATAAGAATGTTGAGATCACAACTTACTAATTTAAGGTTTTTAGAATGAGCTAGCTACCTGATCCACAGGTGGGAAGCTAAGACTTAGTAAAAGGACTATCTGTTTATAAGCAGACTGTTTCCAGAAAAAAAAAAAAAAATACACAGATTCCTCTTTTTAAAGTTAATGAAGACATCTGCTTCCACACCAACCAAGTTATTAGAGTTCAGCCATTTTATTTTCAGGATTTCCTCAGTACCCAGGATGGTGTTCTACACATTATAAATTCTCATTATAAAAGAATCAATTTTATTACTCTAGTCATATTGTATATGTTAGTTGATTTGATTCACTTTAAAGTATTTCAATGGGTTTTCTCCGAACTACACGAAGAATAGAATATGAAGATTATAATTGACTGCCAGTCCTAAAGATACTATTTTACTTGCTTTAATCACCAACACAGTGCCTTTGAATATAATGGGCATTCAGTAAATGTCTGGAGGATGAAAGTACAAATGAATGTATTAGCTGGACTGTAACCCCTAATGAAGGAAAGGAATTGGTCCATCTTTCTTGTGGCTCCCTGCACCAAACTTTCAGAGCCAGCATGCCCACAATGAAAGAACACCATCTGAATGAAGCTTCACAATTGCTCTCTCATTACCACTGGGCTTCTGGCATCCAGCACATCTTAACGTCCTAGTGTTAAGGAATGCATTCTGAGCCTCTGCCGGCACAGGCATGTCATAGTGATGCTTCTAAAACAAACCGGAGCTCAGTTTTGTTTCAAGTCTTTACTTGCTTTTGATGGAAGGTGTGCTGGCAGCTGTTGTCATCATTAGCCTTGTGGCAATACTTTTTCCCTTAAGTGTCTTATGTCTCATATGAAAGCTAAAAGCTTGTTAAATAGGGAGGGACTTTGGAATATGTGCCAATGTCAAACAGTAAAGTTTTTATTTTCTCCTGTTGTAACAGCTTTAAATTTCCAAATCTTGGTCCCTACCACCACTCAGGATTTTAGGTTAGATAATGGGGTGAGAACAGAAAGATCTCAATTCCATCTCCACCCTTTTTGATCTTTACCAGAGAACTAGTAAATGAAAGATTTAGAGGCTGCTAGGCACCCCAGTGTGGAATTCTCCTATAATCTTGGTGTTTATGGGATGAGTGAGCTGTCTATTCATGATTTTATAACACCAAGTCGAGATATGTGAATCCTTATGAACAACCCAATACCGTCTTCAGTGGCATTAACATTTCCCTCACAGCTGACCCAGTGGCACATTTAGAAATCCATAGTAACTAATATTCATTGAGCACATACTATGTGCCAGGCAATATCTTTAGTGCTTTACATCATAAAATTCTCACAAAACACTTTGAGGTGGATTCTTATCACCATTTTACAGATGAGAAAACCTAGGATTGAGGAGATATGGAACTTGCTCCAGTTTTTACCCATTATAAAGAAGACTTTAAAAAAAAAAAAGTAATTAGCATTTGGAGATGTGTCAAGTAAGAAATTGCTGTGGCTGAGGTCAAAGAGGTTTTTTCCTGTGACAAATGGATAAAGAAGATGTGGTTTATATATATAATGGAATACTACTTGGCAATAAGAAAGAATGAAATCTGGCCATTTGCAGCAACGTGGATGGAACTGGAGGGTATTATGCTAAGTGAAATAAGCCAGGCAGAGAAAGAGAGATACCATATGTTTTCACTCATATGTGGATGTTGAGAAACTTACCAGAAGACCATGGGGAATGGGAAGGGGAAAAAAAAAGTTACAGAGAAGGAGGGAGGCAAACCATAAGAGACTCTTAAGGACTGAGAACAAACTAAGGGTAGATGGGGGGGGGGGGGGAAGGAGAGGGGAAAGTGGGTGATGGGCAGGGAGGAGGGCACTTGTTGGGATGAGCACTGGGTGTTGTATGGAAACCAATCTGACAATAAATTATATTTTAAAAAATAACAAAAAGGAAATAAAAAGAAATAAATATCTAAAGAAAAAAATAAATTAGCACTGATTAATATTATGAAAACATTCACTCTTCTAGACTGTATATTCCTTTAAGGCAAAAACTATTATCAACTTCATATTTATATCCCCCACAATACCTAGAACAAGGTACAAACTTCTTACATAAAAGTAAGAATACAAACTTCTTAATAAAAGTTTATTGAGCAAATGAAAGGCCCATGGTTCTAAAATGGCTGTGTATTTCTCTTTTCCTCCCTCTCTTTCAATCTTGAAATTTCCAATTTTTTCATATTAGAGGATAAGTTTAAATTCTAGAACCACATACTTGTTTGTCAAATTTGCCAGGATCCCTTCTAATCCCAAAAGGTACAAAAAGCAGCCAAAAGCAGCAGCTGCTTAATAGGTGAACTTCAACACCACGAAACAGGCTGAGACAGGTCATTAAGGGTACAGAATCCATTTGAAATTGCAAGTGAAATTTTGGGAAGTAGAATGTATTTATCAGAGTTGGAATTTGGCCAGGATTCTAAGGAAAACACCAATTACTTTTTCATAATATAAAGCAGCATGTAAATACTTTTTAACTGAACTGCTGTCTAAGGTAAGAATTTCAGAGACCCATAGAAAGGGATACATCGTCCTTGGACAGATTCTTCCATTGAGAAGCATTCTTTATACTTTCATAATAAACTCTCATATATAACAAAGAAAACCTCTTCTCAGGTTAGTGGCAAAAGTGAATCCTGGTTAACTGAGTTGAAGGAAGTAAGAGGTCTTTCCAGCAGTTCAGTCTATGGTGCACATTAAATTCATTTAGATAGCTCCCTTCTGCAAAGTATCTCCGTAGTCTCAGATATCTCAATGCAGAAGACACCCCAAGAAAGCTGATTTCATCAAAATAGAAACTTTCTCAGACAGCACCTTTCTGTCCAAGATAGTTTAGGTGTGATTTTGCTTGACATGAAAGTGAGGGAATGCATTAGGTAACTTTCCAAGGTCTCCAACCACTTTCAAGAAATTATATTAAAGGATCTAAATCAAAACACAAATAAGGAAAAGGAATCTATAGATGTAAGAGATGTACCAACTAAGGAAAATGTGTATACCATGTTTGAAGTCTAACTCAAACAAAGCAACTTAAAAAAATGAAATCATTAAAGACACTGAACACCAACTGAATATTTGATATTAAGTAATTTCTCTCCATTTTAAGTGCAGTAAGTACATTTCAGAGATACATACTGTAATATTTGTAAATGACATTATATAATGCCTAACATTGGGTTCAACATGATATAAGGTAGTGAGAAGTTGGTGAAGTTATATATGACACAAGATTGTCCATAGTTTTGATAATTACTGAAACTCAATTTTGGGTACATGAAGTTTTATTATACTATTTTCCTCCACTTTTGCGTGTTTGAAACTTTCCATAATAAAAAAAATTTTAATAAATTGAATGACTATTCACAATAGGTTTTAGCATACATGGAATGAGTCATGACTCAAGTGTAATTTCTGGTAACAACTTTCCTTTAAAAAATGCAATAATGCAAATAAATGACAGTGACACTTTTATAGCAATAATGAGAATTTTTGCTAATTTACAAAATAAGCAAATTTTCTAAAACTTAAAAAATTAAAAACATAAACCCTAACATTATTGTTTACTTTAAATTTGTTTCCATTTTTGCAGTAAAAAAGTTTTTTAAAAAATGAATCCTAAATCAAGCAAATCACATTATTTTTCTAAACTCCAACTGAAATGAACCCAATCAAATAATGCTTTATTGACCAACAGATAAGGTAAAACACTTTTGGTAGGTTTTTTTTTATCATTTTTGTTTTTAAATGTGTAACAAACTCATTCATTAGGGGTTTGTAAACATTCAACTGAAATTTACTGAGTTCCTATATGCTCTCATTAACATGCTAAAAGATACTGTGAATACCATAGAAGTAGGAACCTGTAGCCAAATTTGAAAGATGAGATTTACATGGGAACATAATAATAATTAAAGCATAACAAGTCTGAATACTCAATAAATTAAAGTGCACTGCTAATCAAACCTATAGTTTTTCTTAATGATCTCTGAACATAACTGAACCCAGGCCACCTGGGTGGCTCAGCCCGTTAAGTATCCAACTTCAGCTCAGGTCATGATCTCGCAGTTCATAAGCTCAAGTCCCACGTCAGGCTTTGTGCTGATAGCTCAGAGCCTGAAGCCTGCTTTGGATTCTGTATCTCCCTCTCTCTCTCTGGCCCTCTCCCGCTCGTACTCTGTCTCTCTCTCTCTCTCAAAAATAAATAAAACATTAAAAGAAGAAAAACCTGACCCAACCAATTTATCATTCAGTCCAAATCCCTACATCTCTCAATTTACTTCATTTATAATTATTATTTTATTACTGCTTCAATTTTGTTTTAAACAAAATTGCCTGAAGTCCTTTAAACATCTATGCAGGCAGACTGTGCATTGACTCCACATGATCCTCTCTTCTAGAGTTCATACTTTGTCTAATACCCTCCCCTTGTGTGTGGATTTCTAACAAATAGAATATAACAATGATGATGGAATGTCCTATCACTCCTGTGATTATGTTATGCTATGTACCACTCTGTCTTACTAGCAGATTCACTCTAGAGACTCTCCCTACTAGCTTTATGAGTTAAACAACTATGTTGGGAAAGCCCACGTGGCAAGAAACCTTGAGGACCTGTAGACAGCTGCTAGGAGTTAAGGGTGGCTTCCAACTGACAGTCTGCAAGAAGCCAGGGCCCTCAGTTCTACAGTTACAAAGAAATTAATCCAGCCAACAACTTGAGAGACTTAAAAACACATTCTTCCCCAGTCAAGCCTCCAGATAAATACATAGCCCAGCCAACGCCTTGGTGAGATCCTAAGCAGGGGACCCAGCTAAGCCATGCCTGGATTCCTGACCACAGACACTATGAGATAATAAATGTATGCTATTTTAAGCCAATAAGTTGGTGGTAATTTTACAAAGCAATAGAAAACTATTACAGATGAAATTTTAAAAGAGTTCACTTGAATTCTGCTATGCCTTGTTTAAAAAAAATACAAAGCTGGATTTGCCTGACTAAACTGAGAATGTCTTTAAAAAAAGACTTCTATTCCACCTTAAGAAGAACAGTTCTTTTCAGCATTAGCCAGATTTTTAGGAAGACACAGTTATTGCAGAGGAAGCAGTCTAGGAAAATTGGTGTGTGCTATATCTGAGTACAAAAGGAAAATGGACAGTATATATCCACTAATCTCAAATTTTAAAGGAACATTGTACTCCTGGGATACTTAATCATTATTTATTAATCTTTTTATATATTATTGCATTCAATTTGCTAAAACTTTAAGAACTTTTGAGTCTATATCTATGAGGGATATTGTTCTATAGTTTTCTTATAATGTCTTTGTGTGATTTTTGTATCTGAATAATTCTAGCCTCATAGAATAAATTGGAAAATATTCCCTCTGCTTCAGTTTTCAATTTTTCTATATTGTTACTGATATTTTCTACTTTTTCCATCAATATGGAGAGAGTGTTGAAATTTCAGGCTAAAATTATGGACTTGTCAGTTCTATCAGTTCTGTTAGCTTTTGGTTCATGTGTTTTCAAGTGTTGTTAAATGTTTAAATGTTTAGGATTTTTATCTACCCTTGATAATAGCACCCTTTATCTTTATGAAATGGCTTCTTTATCCCGGTAATATTCTCTTCTCTGAGATCTTTGTTTGACAGCATTATAGCCACTATATCTTGTTTTTGATTAGTGCTAGTATGCTACATCTTTTCACATTCTTTCATTTTTTATCTTTTTTGTGTCTTTATTTCTAAAGCAGGCCTCTTGTAAACCATTTACATTTAATGTGACTATTAATTTGGGTGGGTTTAACTATTTGTTAACAACTATTTGTTGTTTTATTTATATTTGCCCAACCTGCTCTCAGTACCGCTTTTCTTCTTTTTCTGCCTTTTATAATTTTTGAATTGATTTTTATGATTCCATTGTATCTCCTTGATGGCATGTTATAATTCTTTGTTCCAGTGTGTGTGTGTGTGTGTGTGTGTAAATTATTTTAGGATTCACTTATCACAGCCTACCATCAAGTAATACTATATCACTTCATATTAGTACAAGACTGTTACAACAGTATCCTTCCATTTCTCCCCTCCTGGTCTTCATGCTATTGTTTTCATACATCTTATTTCTGCAAATGTTATAAACCCTACAATGTGTTATTACTATGTTTGCTTTAAATAGTCAGTTACCTTTTAAAGAGATTTTTAAATAAGAAAAAAAATGTCTTTAGGGGCACCTGGGTGGCTCAGTCGGTTAAGCATCCGACTCTTGTATTCAGCTCAGGTCTTGGTCTTGCTGTTGGTGAATTCTAGCCCCACATCAGGCTCTGTGCTGATGGTGCAGAGCTTGCTTGGGATTCTGTCTCCCTCTCTCTCTGCCCCTTCCCTGCTTGCTCTCTATCTCTCTTTATATATAAATAAACATTAGAAAAAAATTTTGAAAAAGAAAAAATGTTTAAAATTCTCTTTTTTTTTAATGTTTATTTTTGAGAGAGAGTGTGTGAGCAGGGGAGGGTCAGAAAGAATGGGCAGAGAATCCCAAGCAGGCTCCACACTGACAGCAGCAATACTGATGTGGGGCTTGAACTCACAAACTCTGAGATCATGACCTGAGCCTAAGTTGGATATTCAAATGACTGAGCCACCCAGGCCCATCTTTTAAAATGTCTTCTATATTTACTCATATTTACCATTTCTAATTTCTTCATTCCTTTGTGTAGATCCAGATTTCCATCTGGTATCATTTTTCTCTTTAACATTTCTTATGATGTAGGTCTGTCACTGATGAATTATTTCAGCTTCTGTGTTTCTAAAATGTATTTTGCTTTCTTTTATGAAAACTCTTTTCACTTGATATTGAATTATAAGTGGACAGGGTTTTTTCCAGCACCACTTTGCAGTGCTGCTCCACTATGCTCTGGCTTACATTATTGCCAACAAGACGTCCTGTGTCATTTTCACAGGGACATAAAATGTCATTGACATTCCTTATGTCAATAAAGAGTACCTTTATTCTTCTGGACAAAATGTGTCTTATTTACTGGATGTTTTTATTATCTTTATCACATTTTAATATTTTCTCCCTATCACTGTGTTTTAACACTTTCTCTTTATTACTGTTTTATTATGGTGAACATTTTTCATAATTCTTGTGCTTAAAGTTTGTTGAGTTCTTGAATCTCTAGGTTTATTATTTTCAGCTATTACTTCTTCAAATAGTTTTTTTTTTCTTCCTCCCTCTTACTCCTCTTCGTGGAGATTCCAAGTACATATATATTAGACTGCTTGAGATTTCCCACAGTTCACTGATGCACAGTTGACTTTTTTCCCAGTCTGTTTTCTACCTGTGCGTATTAGTTTCCCAGGACTGCCATAATAAATTACCACAAACTGGGGCTTAAAACAACAAAAATGTATTCTCTCATCGTTCAAGAGGTCAGAAGTCCAAAATCAAGGTATTGGCATGATTGGTTCCATTTGGACACTTTGAGGGTACAAGAGTCATATGCTTCTCTCCTAGATTCTGGTGGTTTCTAGTAATCCTTGGCATTTCTTGGCTTGTAGATGCATCACTCCACTCTGCTTCAATCTTCACATGGCCTTCTTCCCTTCTTAGGGCTTTGCTCACTCGTTGCCTTTCTCTCAGGGATCACTGTGTTTCACTACTGGATGTCCATTGTCTGACTGTCTTTTCATATATTTTGTTGTTGTTGTTGTTGTTGTTGTTGTTTAATTGTGTCAGCCAGGAGAGTAAATACAGTGTCCTCTCAATCTTGTCCGGAGGCAGAAGTCTCCCACTAATCTTAAGTAGTACATAATTGGCATAGCCTCTCCATGAAATTTGGCATTTCTCATTCTGAAAAGTACATTTATGTCTCACAAGTGCAATATCTCACATAGAATTAAATCACTAAATAAATACCCAGGGTTGTTTATTTAATGTTTAATTAATAAATGACTATTTATTATTATAAATTCTAATATTAATAGATTGTTGTTCATAATAATTAATGTGACACACACTTTGTATGATTATAGACTTACTCCTATTTTGAAGAGCTGAATATTCAAATCATTGAGCTGTGCATTTCAGAGTGTTGGGATGCACACCAACTTTGTTTAGGGATAGATACCTTTACCTGTAGGACCCAACATATGTGACTTTTTAGGCCCTTTAAAAGACAGAAAAAGGGGCGCCTGGGTGGCTCAGTGGGTTAAGCGTCCGACTTTGGCTCAGGTCACGATCTCGCGGTCCATGAGTTCGAGCCCCATGTCAGGCTCTGTGCTGACTGCTCAGAGCCTGGAGCCTGTTTCAGAATCTATGTCTTCCTCTCTCTCTGACCCTCCCTCGTTCATGCTCTGTCTCTCTCTGTCTCAAAAATAAATAAATGTTAAAAAAAATTTTTTTTTTAAAAAGACAGGAAAAATTGAGTTCAAACTGTTAAGTATATTTTATCTTAACTCTTCCACTTTGGAAAAAAAAATTACGTGTGCTTTGTTTAGTTTCTCAAAAGACCTTATGCCAGAACAATGTGGAATCTAAATAGTAATAAATACTGTGAAGTCTATAAAGTAGGTATAGATTTCTGCTAATGCGCCCTGGTAGCTGCCTACAGCAAGACTTTTTAAAGTCTAGTATATGACAGAAAATCTTCTATTTAGGGGATGCCTTAAACCCATTTAATCCTAGTCTGTGTGCTTTCAAAGAGTACCACCCAAAGGATCCTCTTTAGTGACTTATGAGGAAGGAATGGTATAGCATTCACTTACCCTGATTTTTTTTTTCCTCAAAATACTTGTTAGGTGGTTTACCCAATGAGAAAGTAGATAATAAGTTTAAATGTTGTGAGTTTCCTGTAGTGGAGTTCAGTCAAAGAATACAAGGAGAAAAGTTCTAGGTATAAGAAAGCAGATGATGTAACCGAGCACCAGCAACAGAGGGCTCACAACTCTAGCTACACATTGTAAGCCTTCCATATACCTGTCCCTGCATGCCTGGACTTTCCTTTAGCCTACAGCTGCTTTGGGTAGTGAGACTGCTTCACTTGCCATGGCAAGGTTCTGTCTATTATGAATACACAGTGATGAAAATTATTTGAATGGACCCAATTGTACATTATGCCATGTCCCACTAGGACTGGGCAGAATAAAGGCAGTGACAAAGCCTGCAGCGCAGTCCATAATTGAATAGATTCTCTTCACTATGTTGGGAAAAGACTGTTAACTGGGACATGTAGCCTTTTCTAAGATTGGTGTGTTGGATGCCAAAAATGGAAATAGTGACATTCTGAGTCATCCTTATGTCAGGCATTAGATATTTATTCCTTCAGGAAACACATTTTTAACCAGAAATTACTTATAATTTCATAGACAAGTTTTAACCCTGTAGAAAAAGTTTCTTCTCAAACCCATGATATTTCTACTTCCCGAAACAATTCTAGGTTATTCAGGGAAGAGAGTCTCTGACTTTTTGTTATTGTTTAGATAATATTTACCTGTTGCTGAGCTACAAAGGACATATCCTATTTCTTATTTTGTTCTCAAGAAAAAACTTTCCAAAGAAAGACATTTTTTCATTTGTGTCTCTAGCTTTGAGTTGATCTTACAGGTTTGGTTGCCTGCTGAAATAGAATAGTAACTCCTGTTAGAGCCTGAAGGCTGCCTCTCAGTGTTTTCAATATAATCTTGAAGACTTTGTGTACTGGATCTCATCTGTTTGCTTATTTGTCACATTTGATTAGAAATAGTGATACAGGTGATACTATTTTTCAATCTTTGAGAGAGACATACTTGTTTAATACTGTGAGAGCTGGGGTGTAGCACCTTGCATGTAGAAACCAACATGAATAAAGCAATTATTAATAGGTATAATAACACTAAGAATCAATACTACTTTTTCATAGTACTCATACTTACTTGGTCATCTTGAACAAATATGAATACAGCAGAGGAAAAACCAACTTTCACAAAAGAGCTCATTATGTCCTCACATAGCAGAAAGAGTAAGAAAGCTCTCTGGGGTCACTACTATAAGGGCACTAATCCCATCGTGGGAACTTCATCATGATCTAATCACCTCCCAGAGGCTCCACCTCCAAATACCCTCACATTGGGGATTAGGTTTCAACAAATGATTTGGGGAGGGAGGGTAATCAGCCTATAGCACGTTTACAAAAAAATAACTATCATATGTTGGAGGCCTGTGAGCCAGGCACTGTGATGAGCACATTAATTTGTTAGCCCTCCTAACATCCTTATGAAGTAAGGGAAGAGAAGGCATTCATGAATGTACAGTGAGTCATTTAAATGGATGGCACAAAAAAATTGGCATTAGGAACTATAGCAGTCATGATCCAGGAAATAGGATAATTGAAAAGAGTTTATTCAAAGGACTCTTTTTGAAAGTGTGAGCAGATTTTAGAGAAGCTAATGAGGGATAAAGTAGCACCCTGTGAGGTTAGCAACATTGGAGCACAAAGGGGAGGAGAGGTCACTATGACTTGCAAAAAAGGGAACAGTCCAGAAAGCCTGGTGACAGGAACTGTGGCCTCCATGAGAGGAACATAGCCACCTAGCTGGTATTGACTTCACAGGGAGGGAACTGGGAAAATAAATGCCCAGACCTCAGTCTCCTTCCTTCCTCAGATTTCCTGCTGGTGTTCCCACAGACCAAACTCAACCAGAGGCCACAAGATATGAGAGCTTAACATGCAGTCTAATGGTTCTTAAACTTTAGCGGG